>NC_137690.1:42149142-42171642 GCF_963989245.1 Nansenia antarctica
CTAGTTAGCTCACAACTTTATCCATCCATAAAATACAAATAAACAAAACATAACTCAAAAGTAATGGCATAAAAACCAATGGTAAACATTAATCTCAAATAATACATTCGGTTTATATTAGTGGCAACTCTTTATCAAAGGAAATATAAAACGGGGACCGGAGCATAAAATTTAACCTACCATCTCAACCGCTCACAAAGACGAAAGGGGTGATCTACGGTGGCCTTCGTCATACCATTAAATGCGGCCAGTCTAACCATCACTAGGGGCACTACACACCGTATGCAGCCATGGGTAAATCAATTCAAAACACTTAACTAAATGATAAAAAGCAAACGATTTTGATGAACTTCAACCTATAACTTAAATATAATTTATAACCCTGTTACACGTATGTACTTTCAAACATTTTAGCAGCGTTTTCTCTCCCTGATTGCCTCCTTTTGAAAAGATGTAGGATGGGAGGTATTAAGAAGAGAGGTAGGATGGGAGGTATAAAGGAGAGATGTAGGAGGGGAGGTATTAAGGAGAGATGTAGGAGGGGAGGTATTAAGAAGAGAGGTAGGATGGGAGGCATTAAGGAGAGATGTAGGATGGGAGGTATTAAGGAGAGATGTAGGATGGGAGGTATGCAACATTATGCGAGTGTTTTATCATACCCTAGGTGGCCCGCCATGGGGTTATAATGTGCCGCCTGGAATATCGATTCCCGGGGAACCAGCAACTGGGTGATATCCTCTTCCCTGCGAGTGTCACGACTCCAGGGTTCGAGTTATGTGGGAGCCAATGGGAGCTGAGCTCCCATAGAGATGGTCTGAGGCACTCTGAGCTCCCATGAAGGCAGTTGTGAATCAAAAATCAAAAATCAAAAATCTGTGGGGGTCGCTAATAATACATTACCACAACTATTATTTGATCAAAATGTCAATGTAATGAATATTATTTAATTTATTTTATAAATATTGTAAAATAAACACGTTTTCCAAGAGAACTACGCGCACCATTAATCTCCTGTGAATGACAGTATGCCGTTGACTGCCTGCACTTCACCACCAAGACACCATGGGGCGCAGTAGAATATAGTGCAACAGAAAAAGGTTGATTAATCAGCTGTGCGGTAAACCGTTGGAACACACAGTGCACAGCTGATTAATCAATTAAACCAATAGAGTGAGACACCAGTTGCCTTTCAGGAAGTAGTGAGATCGTGCACCTAGCCTATTATTGAGAAGCAAACATTAATTCATTAGCTATACAGGAGTATATTATACAGTAGCTACCATGCCGCCCAAAAAAAGGCCACTGCTGCCGACCGGGTCATCAAGCCTAGAACATTTCGGGTTTTTATCAAAGAAACCTGCTATGACACCTAACGTTAGCCCTGCTGCTACTGTTACTGCTACTACTGCTGCTACTACTGAGGACTCTGCTACCAGGCCTGAACGCGCAACACCCACACACAGTTCAGATGAGGGGCAGAATGAAGAGGTAGGGGAGGCAACGCCACAGAACTGGGGAGAAGATCAGTGGAGATCCTGGAAAAAAAGAAACCCCTGGCTATTTGCAAATGAGGATGGCCTTGGATGCCTTGCCTGTAAAGAGGCAAAGACTCTTTTACTTTCAGAGAAAAAGTGGGGAGTGCATTTGGCGGATGCCTGGATCAATGGGACAGTAAGTAGCCCCGTTCAAAAGCAGTTGCGGAAAAAGATTTATATACACCGCGACAGTCATGCTCATAAACGAGCTGTTGAAATAGCAGAGCTTAAACAAAAGGAAGTGCTTCCTAAGAACGTAGCAGCACTCACTTCCATTATGTACAAGGAGACAGCAAGTTCGTTCAGGGCAGCCTATACTGTGGCTAAAGAAAGGATGCCATATACAAAACTGAATCCAATCATGAAGCTTAATGAGATGAATGGCGCGATAGTCGGCCCTACTCACCGATCAGATCATTCATGTGCACAGATTGTAGAGCACATTGCACAGGAGATGAAAAATAAATTCATTTCTAATGTCAAATCACTTAATTCGAGTATAAGCATAACAATAGATGAAAGCACAATTCATGGACGAGCGTACATGATTATTTATGTCAGATGCGATGTCACTGGAAATGGAGATGTGGACAATGTGTTTTTTGACATAGTTGAACTTGACCAGGGCACAGATGCCGAGTCCCTGTGCAATGCACTGAAAAACAGCCTTCGATCAGCGGGAATGGATGACGAATTTCTTCGGGAAAACCTAATTAGCATAGCCACAGATGGGGCGGCCGTGCTAACAGGGAGAGTGAATGGACTCATAGCTAGACTGAAACGGGACTTCCCTCGGCTGCAGGCAGTTCACTGTCTCGCGCATCGGTTAGAATTAGCGGTGAATGACTCATTGAAGGAGGTGACTGGCTGTAATCATTTAGAGTTTTTCCTCTCAAAACTCTATGCTCTTTACCACCAGTCCTCGAAAAATGCAAGGGAATTACAGGAAGCAGCTGCGGAACTGAACCTGCAGATACTGAAAATAGGGAAAGTGTTTACAATAAGATGGGTGTCCAGCAGTTTCAACACTGTCAAAGCTGTGCTGAAGGATTTTCCAGTGTTAGCACGTCACTTTAAATCAGCTAGTGAAGATGGCTCACGCTCCGGTATGGAGAAGGCCAAGTACACTGGTTTACGTAAGCATCTGACATCCACTGGATTTCTCTCTGATTTAGCAACAATGAAAGACGTGTTACGTGAACTACAAAGTCTCTCCCTGAAACTACAGAAACGCGACACATCCCTGATTGATGCAAGCCGCCACATTCACCAAACGATCGAGGTGCTCTCTGCCATGAAGGACCAGGGAGGGAAAACAGAAATGAAAGTCAAAATGGCCATAACCAGCGGTCAGTTCAAAGAGGTTGCTCTCACCGAAACGCAACGTAAAATAAACAAGTCCCAATTTTACCAGTCAATTATTGATAATCTCACCAAGCGTCTCCCTGACAGTGAGCTGGTAAGCATGTTGAAGCCTCTGGATCAGCACTTCTGGCCAAAAGAGAGGGCAGAACTTGTTCTATTTGGAGAGCGTGAGGTGGGGAAGTTTGCTAAACTTCTCGGAGAGCCTTCGAGTGATGCTGTCAGTGAGTTCAGAGACTGGAAATTACAAGACAAGGAACAGCAGGGTAAAACCTTGAAAAGACTTATAGTGGCGAGCAACACTTTTCTTCCGACCTCTGCAGAGTGTGAGAGGGGCTTTTCTGGATGCAATGACACTGACAGTCAGAACAGGAACCGGCTGCAAGCCAGGAGCCTTACCGCATTGTTGTTCGTGGACTTAAATGGGCCTCCGATCGACAAATTTGACCCTCTCCCGTTCATCCAATCTTGGATAAAGAAAGGACATCGGACGTCAGCATCATGGGTTCCAGGACCGCGACCGCAGCCTACTGAAAACAGACCACTTTGGTCTATCTTGTCTCCGTAAAGGTAAGGTGGCTTTTACTTTTTACTAACCTAGTGTACTAACCTAAACTGTCACTGTACCCAACCCTAACTATATGTTTACATGCCAACTAATTAGCTAATTCATTTCTGTCATTTAGAGCTGAGGGGAGCAACAGAGAGACGGACAACAGGACAGCAACTGAGAGACAGACAACAGGACAGTAACAGAGAGACAACGGGAGAGGAGAGCAATAGAGACAGAACTGAATGCACTGAACCTTTTTTTTATTCTTTGCATTATTAACACTGTTGTGTTATTGTGTTATTAAAGTGTTTAAGTGTTTTATGGTAAAGCATTATGAGTGGTGTGTGTGTGCAGGGTGCTCGTGAGTTGTATATTTTGGGGAGGGGGGAGGCTTGTGTATGGGGGCGGGGGCGGGGGGTCCTCACACAAAGGACTGACCACCTTAATCCGCTACTGCCTATAGCTAATTAAAACTTGTAAGTCCCATCGCTGTGTGGGCATGATTCGCGCGTGCATGAGAACATTTCGCACTGTTATTTTGGAGACCCCCACAGAGTTCATCTTATAACTTGAACCCTGCACGACTCACTCTATATAATCTGTCCCTAAACAACGTAAAATATGGGGGAGCGAGCCAGATCCCATTACCTGTTGAACAGCCTGCACGGCCTAACACTAGACAGGAAGCTAGGCAAAGAGAGAAGAATAGTGCAGACAATTTTTTTATGCCAATGATCCGATGTGCAAATCCTAGAGGTCCCACAGGAGAAGATGATCCAACCTGGGAAGCTCATATTGAAGTTTATCGGCCGTGGCGTTCAGATGAGGTGAGAGACATGTGCAAGACGCTTACCGACCCCTCTCTCGATTCTGAGACATTTGCTAATGAGATGGTAGACTTAGTGGCCATGTACAGACCTTCTGCAGCTGAGATAGGTACCATTATACGGGCTAAGTTAGGGATGAAATGGTTGGCAGTACGGGGACATTTCGACACTAACTTGATGGTGGACGACCGAGATTATGACCCACAGTTCCAACAATTACTAAGGCGCATCAAAGACAAGTGGCCAAAGATAATTGATTGGAGCAAAGTCCAGATGTGTACTCAGAAAGGAGAGGAACTGTTCGAGGACTATTATGTCCGTTTAGAGAAATGTTTTATATTACACAGTGGTGTAGCTCGGGATGATAATAACTACTCCACACTACTGAAACCTGCACTTGTAAACGGACTAAGACCGACTTTGAGTGAGCAAGTGAGACTGACCTGCATTGGGTGGGAGACGGGGACCCTAGAAAATTTGATAGCTCACTGTAAACATGCAGAAAGATTACACCTTACTATAGCGGGGGAGGCTCATAAAGTGTCTACACAGGATCAGGTGCGTCTACAAGCTGCACAAATTAGATTTTATGAAGGACAAGAGAAACGTTCTAGAGAACAGCATAGCCAGCCACAAACACATTTCAGACAGTGGGGTGATAGGGGTTTTGCATGTTATAATTGTGGGGGCAACCATTCCTACAAATTCTGCCCGACACCACAACAGCAATTTTAGGAAATAGTCTATAATCGTTGTTTCACCATGTACAGCTCCAGTTTTTTGTATATCTTGATGGTTTAAGAATGTTTTTGTTTTCCGACACTTTTAGGAAAATTGTTGAGTTGTTTGGATTTTTCTTGTTGTGAAAAGAGACCCTAGCGGTTTTTGAGTTTCTGTTTTCTATTTTAAAAACAATTTTCTTTGCATTAGACAAGGTTTTATATTTTCTAACCCAAGTCATGGGGAGTTGCTTTCTTGCGCAGAAAGACCCTGAGAGTTATTTCTATTTCTCAAGAAGGTGGGTTTATGTGTAAAACTCTGGGGAAACTGATCACTTTCCATTTTGAGTTTTTTTGCATAAACCTGTCAAAAAATTATATAGATCTGTTTGGTATTCATGCATTGTTCAGACCATGATGTATTGAAAAAAGAACCATGTGGCCTGTCGTATCAGAGGCTCATAAAAGACTATATTTTTGATTGCTCTAACTCCCACTAACTCATTAACAATTAAACCCTTATTTTTTTTTATTTTTTTTTCAGTAAGTATATTTTGACATCATAAAACATGACACATTTGTTTATGATTTTCAAATCACACGAAAATGTTCTACCGTTTCCTATTTTGATATAAGATGTTGGTTTGATTAAACAAAAAATTCTGTTGCAGTTTTTTTTATTTGTTAACTGTCTCCTCAGACAGACCAGTGGTGGCCCTGTATTACTGCAGATACACTTGATTTTTGCCACGGCAAGAATGTGATATATATTTCAGAGTGGAAGACGTTTTACCAGAATCCAGAGACCGCGTGCTACGCAATATCCAGCCGGATGATTGAGGGATGAACCAGGGCCACCAGAGAGGGAAGCGACGACCAGGGTTACCAGACCCACCAGAGAACACAGAGGAGATGACGATAAGGGTGGCCAGGCCCGCCAGAGAGAGAGCCAGATGATTGGGTGATGAACCAGAGCCACCAGGGTGCCAGGCCCGACAGAGAAGGACGCAGCCACCAGGGTGCCAGGCCCACCAGAGAGGGAAGACCCGGCAGAGAACCACCAAACGACCATCGACGACAGTGTTCCAGTTTCAACAGCCCGGACCACCGAGCCTTCAAATCAGAGCATGGCCGTTTCAAGGAGGAAAGACACATAGTATCATGAGAGATTTTGCTTCGAGGATGAATTACTCTGATTGTTGGATCTGTCAACAGATACCTGTGAGTCCAGCCAGGGTCCAAAGTGTGGACACCTATACTAGTGAGGATGCTGGTTAGTGCCTGCATCATGTTTTCGATAGTGCTAAAGACCACTCCCCAGACCATGTCCAACATGGAAAGAGACAGACGACTGCCTGAACCTCAATGACACTGACAGACGATGACCGATTAGGAAGAGATTGAAGAGCAAGCAAATCCTCCAACTGGGGTCAAGTGCTAGTAACATCTGACCCTGAAGATGCAAGAATCAAGAAGGCGTCGGTCGTTTGGATTTATTTTTATTTATTTTTTGTCTTGTGTATGATGTACTGTGTTTAATTTTAAGCTTGGTTGTTAATTTTAGGATTTTTGGGTTGTGATGATTTTTTATTATTCTTCCTCCAAAAATGTTTTGAACCATATTTTTCTAATTGTTCTTGTTTTAAGAGTTTACATCTTAAAAAAGTGTGGAATGTGAGAGAAAATTATTATATGTAATAAGCTACATTTAAGATTCAAACTCCATCATCTTAAATTGAATATCTACAGCAAGCTATAGAAAATGATTTCCTGTTGTAAGCACACAATGAAACCTGTTTTCTCTGCTTGTCCTCCTGTGCCATACATTTACATAGAAACTCAGAACAATGCTGAGTCACACCAGAGTGATTGCCCGGCATTGTTCACTCTATGGTCACCACTCCTCACTTTTGTTATACTGTAAGGAAGGGAGGGTCAGATTCCCCCCTAACCTTCATCCCCATCATCTTCCTCAATGTTCAGATCCACACCCCTTGTAAATGATTGGTTTAGACCTCACCTAAGGGCGGACTTGTTTATGAGGGGTACTGAGAGCATATATACTGACATGTAATGAATGATCTTCACTTTTACGAGGAACTTTGAATCGTTCAGATGCGTCTGACGAACCTGTAAACTTCCTCCTTCTGCAGAAGAATATTAAATATTATACATCTTGAAACGAAACAGGCTGCCATTATTGAATAATTTGCTCTTACAAACGGACCCCCATGGGCATCCGAAGTGATATAAAGAGTTTACCTCGATCAATTCTCTTCAAAGATATCACATTTTTTTCACAACTTTGCATGCTATACGATGCCACCATTTTTTTCCAGAGACGGTAAACACGGCCTAAGTCACATCCAGTTTTCTCCAACTGGAGAATGTGTCATGTCCGGTTTCAACGCCGAATTTCCATACCATTGGTCAGCCAACCCAAAAAAATCCCCCCCCCCCCAAAAAAAAGAAAAAAAGAAATCTGATACATGAGAAAGGTCAAAGGTCAAAGATGGTGCCAACATATCTCCAAATGGCCTAAACATATAGGTGTCCGCCTAAACATACCTGTACTAAAACAGGTACAAAGTTGCATTTGCTCACATTACTAGCATCGACTTTGGCACAAGTACTAATAAGACCCTGGAGTACTGATTCCTAGATGATTTGGGCTTATTCATCAGGTTTCCAAGGTGATATTCACTGTAAAAGCTGTTGTTTTTTTAGGCGGAGACAGAATTTGAGATGTTTTATAATGTTCTAGCTCTATTTGCTCTGACACAGTAACATAGATTTTGATTCTGACACTTCTACAGCCACCCCACAGGTGTTAGCTTTCATTTGATAACAATATCATTATGAAGGCCCTTGTGATTGTGGAGATATTCTATATTCACTGTGGGCATGTCATTTCGAGCAGAAAACCAGAAAAATGAGGTGGATAAGATGAGGTTAAGAAGAGATGTAGGATGGGAGGTATTAAGGAGAGATGTAGGAGGGGAGGTATTAAGAAGAGAAATAGGATGGGAGGTATTAAGGAGAGATGTAGGAGGGGAGGCATTAAGAAGAGATGTAGGATGGG
This sequence comes from Nansenia antarctica, assembly GCF_963989245.1. NCBI lineage: Eukaryota > Metazoa > Chordata > Actinopteri > Argentiniformes > Microstomatidae > Nansenia > Nansenia antarctica. Next base: position 42,157,221 of record NC_137690.1, read on the forward strand.
AGGTATTAAGGAGAGATGTAGGATGGGAGGTTTTAAGGAGAGATGTAGGAGGGGAGGTATTAAGGAGAGATGTAGGATGGGAGGTATTAAGGAGAGATGTAGGAGGGGAGGTATTAAGGAGAGATGTAGGAGGGGAGGTATTAAGAAGAGATGTAGGATGGGAGGTATTAAGGAGAGATGTAGGATGGGAGGTATTAAGGAGAGATGTAGGAGGGGAGGTATTAAGAAGAGAGGTAGGATGGGAGGTATTAAGGAGAGATGTAGGAGGGGAGGTATTACGGAGGGATGTAGGAGGAAAGGTATTAAGGAGAGATGTAGGAGGGGAAGTATTAAGAAGAGATGTAGGAGGGGAGGTATTAAGGAGAGATGTAGGATGGGAGGTATTAAGGAGAGATGTAGGAGGGGAGGTATTAAGAAGAGAGATAGGATGGGAGGTATTAAGGAGAGATGTAGGAGGGGAGGCATTAAGAAGAGATGTAGGATGGGAGGTATTAAGGAGAGATGTAGGATGGGAGGTTTTAAGGAGAGATGTAGGAGGGGAGGTATTAAGGAGAGATGTAGGATGGGAGGTATTAAGGAGAGATGTAGGATGGGAGGTATTAAGGAGAGATGTAGGAGGGGAGGTATTAAGAAGAGAGGTAGGAGGGGAGGTATTAAGGAGAGATGTAGGAGGGGAGGTATTAAGAAGAGATGTAGGATGGGAGGTATTAAGGAGAGATGTAGGATGGGAGGTATTAAGGAGAGATGTAGGAGGGGAGGTATTAAGAAGAGAGGTAGGATGGGAGGTATTAAGGAGAGATGTAGGAGGGAAGGTATTACGGAGGGATGTAGGAGGAAAGGTATTAAGGAGAGATGTAGGAGGGGAAGTATTAAGAAGAGATGTAGGATGGGAGGTATTAAGGAGAGATGTAGGATGGGAGGTATTAAGAAGAGAGGTAGGATGGGAGGTATTAAGGAGAGATGTAGGAGGGAAGGTATTACGGAGGGATGTAGGAGGAAAGGTATTAAGGAGAGATGTAGGAGGGGAAGTATTAAGAAGAGATGTAGGATGGGAGGTATTAAGGAGAGATGTAGGATGGGAGATATTAAGGAGAGATGTAGGATGGGAGATATTAAGGAGATATGTAGGATGGGAGGTATTAAGGAGAGATGTAGGAGGGGAGGTATTAAGGAGAGATATAGGAGGGGAGGTATTAAGGAGAGATGTAGGATAGGAGGTTTTAAGGAGATATGTAGGAGGGGAGGTATTAAGGAGAGATGTAGGATGGGAGGTATTAAGGAGAGATGTAGGAGGGGAGGTATTAAGGAGAGATATAGGAGGGGAGGTATTAAGGAGAGATGTAGGATGGGAGGTATTAAGAAGAGATGTAGGATGGGAGGTATTAAGAAGAGATGTAGGAGGGGAGGTATTAAGGAGAGATATAGGATGGGAGGTATTAAGGAGGCGTGTAAATGTTTGTGTTTGTTTTGATGCTCACTTCTTGAAGATCTTCCATCCTTTGGTGTCGGTCTTTGAAGAGAGTCAGGGAGAGAGTTGTTTTTTAAGAGGCAAATGCACTCTGTTTGTTTACTGTTTCTATCCTCCTTGACACACGCATGCACGCACTCACGCACGCACTCACACACACACAACCTGTGCTTGCTTAGATCAGAGAGGTGCTGCTGAGACTGCATATGCAAATGTGGCAGACTGCCACACGTCCGAGTGCAGATACATCAACATCATCTACCCATCGGCATGGTGGTATAAAGAGAAGGAGGGAGGGAGAGAGACAGAGAGAGGGTGTGAGATAGAGAGAGAGGGAGAAAGAGAGAGAGGCACAGGGAGAGAAAGACAGAGGGAGAGGGAGAGAGGGAGAGGGAGAGAGAGAGAGGGAGTGAGGTAAAGAGAGAGAAAGAGAGATAGGTAGAGAGAGAGAGAAAGACGGAGGGAGAAATAGAGGGAGAGAGAGAGAGAGGGAGTGAGGTAGAGAGAGAGGGAGAAAGAGAGAGAGGTAGAGAGAGAGTGAGAGAAAGACAGAGGGAGAAAGAGAGAGGGAGAGAGAGAGAGGGAGTGAGGTAAAGAGAGAGAGAGAAAGAGAGAGAGAAAGACAGAGGGAGAAAGAGAGAGAGAGAGGGAGAGAGATAGATAGATCGCGTATGCTCTTTATTCCACTATTGAAACAGTATTAAATCCTAACAACAGCGATGACCCTAAAAAAACTAAATCCCAACCGACCCAAATTTGAAAGAAACACTGACCTCTCCTCACAATCTTGTTCAAAAGCCCCCTGCCAACACACACGTTCATTAGTTCACACACTCCATCCCTCAGCAGGACCAGTAGATATCAACCTCCTTCTTAACACTAGAACAGACGTGCCTTTTTACCTACTAAAAGAGCCGCCTCTTTACAATGCTAAGCTGCTATTTACGCACAACGACCACTAGTCAGCCGTTTGCTGAAAATTAGCCTGCTTCCTACACAGAAAAACTGCAAAATAGCTTTATACTAGCTTATTGTGGTGACTGTTTCCTCCAAAGTCACCGCGACTGTTGAACTGTAAACTTTAGTTGACTCGTGATACCAACACCGACGACTTCTGTACGTTGCAATCATTTGTTTACTTTATTATAAAAAACATGATACACTACAACGTTTTGCATGTGGCAACACGGTCAAAGACTGTGTGCTCACCAGTTCAATCAGTAACACCTGTAGCCTACCGGTGAGCTCACCTATATACATGTGCACTCCTATGCCCTCGCCACCCAGTGGTCAACAGTAAAAATGACATCCAGCACAGACATAATGGCTGCAACACTTATCCTGATGTGATTTTGAAAATGTAAGGATACTGGGTGGTACGTAGAACGCACATATCTAGGAAAAGTCATGAAAGGAGGGTCCTGAGATTTGATCAGGTGCAAAGATTTTATTTTGTATTTTATTTTTTATTTAAAAAAAACATTTATTTCACTCACAGGGGTCACATGACCCCTCACAGCTGATTAAGTGTTAATATGGCACAAAGACTCACCTTGTATTCAATACAATATTAGAGAGAGGGAGTGAGGGGAGGGGGGAGTGAAGAAATGGGGAGGCAGAGAAGGGAGAGAGGGAGGGAGAGAGGGAGGGCAGAGAGACAATAATTGCATACTGCACTGTTCAGAGAGAGATACAATCACACACACAGCACAGACACTTACACACACACACACACACACACACACACACACACACACTCTTGCCCTCATCCCTTCCCCATTGGCAGCCCTGCAGCCTATCATCCTCTCCTCTATCACTGTAATCTCTCTCTCTCTTTCTCTCTCTCTCTCTCTCTTTCTCTCTCTCTCTCTTTCTCTCTTTCTCTCTCTCTCTCTCTCTCTCTCTCTCTCTCTCTCTCTCTCTTTCTCTCCCTCTTTCTCTCTCTCTGTCTCTCTCTGTTTGTCTGTCTGCCCAAGCCCCATGCTGAGGGGGTGCCAGTGAAGAGCCTGCCATCCTCTGACTCATCTACCCCCACACTCTCACCACCCATTCTCCCTCTCCGTCTCTCTCTCTCTCCCTCTCCCTCTCTCTCTCTCCCTCTCCCTCTCTCCCGCTCCCTCTCTCTCTCCCTCTCTCCCTCTCTCTCTCTCTCTCCCTCCCTCTCTCTCCCTCTCTGTTTCATTTGGCCTTTTATCTGCTCAAAACGGCCTGCCCCTCTCTTTCTCTCCTTTTTTCTCTTTCCCTTCTCTGCCTCTCCCTCTTTAATCCCTCCCCTTTCTTCCCGCCCCAGGACTATTTTTTCCCCTCCATCTTTCCCCCTTCTCTCTCTCTCTCTCTCTCTCTCTCTCTCTCTCTCTCTCTCTCTCTCTCTCTCTTCCTCTCCCTCTCTCTCTCTCTCTCTTCCTCTCTCTCTATCTCTCTCTCTTTCCCTCCCTCTCTCGTTCCTCTGGCCTGTAGTCAGGACGGGGGATGTTTGTAGCACAGCAGCTGCAAAAGGCCTCACAAACGCTGGCTGACAAGAAGTGACAGCTCTCTATATCGCTCGCTGGCACTGACAGCTGACAGATGGATACCACTCACACACACACACACACACACACACACACACACACACACACACACACACACACATACTGGAGGGGGAAAAGAGAGAGGGAGCAAAAGAGAGAGAGAGAGAAAGAGAGAGGTGAAAAAGCCCCCAGGATGGTTCCCTAGCATTACTCTGTTCACGGGGCCAACGTTTGATGGAGTGTCGGGAGAGACTAATAAAGCCTTCCAGTGGCCAGTGCCGTTGCCAAGCTTGTTCTCCTTTTTCTCTCTGGTAAACTGTATTTTCTCTAGTCCTCTCTCTGGTTCACTCTCTTTCTCTCCCTCTCCCTCTCCCTGGAGTTCACTAATTTTTCTCTAATCACCCTCCCAAGTCTCCTTTGTCCCTCTGTATCTCTCCTCATCCCTTTCTCTTATTCCTAATTTGATTCTCTTCTCTTGCTATGTTGTCCTCTCTCCTCCCTCGTTCTCGCCGCATTCTTCTCTTCCTCCCACCGACTCCCTTAATGTCCCTGGTCTCGACATGCTTACTGTGTAAGCTCATCCTACTCTACACGTCCATGTTTTTGTGTTTCTCTTGATTTCTCTCTAGGATATTCGTGCTAGAATTGAGCAATAGCAGTGCAATGTACCAAAGGCTAGAAATCGAAATCTTAACGTTTACACGAAGCTTCTTCACGTTACCATAGCATGAAATCTTCACATTATGTTAGGTGGTTAGGCAGCTTTAGGCATTCACTTTGAGTAGTTAAGCTAAGGGTAAGTTGTCAGGTGAAGGAATGAGTAGACATTAGCATTAGCAATAGGAATTAGCAAACAAAAAATGCTAAAAGCACTTTTTTTTTTGAAGTTATTTTTTCTGAGTGAGGCTGTCCCACTCATATTTTTCATTTTATTGATAGATACAGTGAATATTTAGAGAGGAAAGATGGGTGAGGGAGAGAGGAGGGATGACATGCAGGATATGTCCCCGGCTGGAATCGAACCTGGACCCTGCGGTTGCATGGTCAACGCTTAACCCGCTACGCCACCTAAGCGCCCCGCTAAAAGCACTTTTGATGAAATAGGCCCAAAGCCACCACAAACTCAGTTTTCAATTTGCATGTCCTGATGTTTTTGTTTTTTTTGCTTATTTAAAAGAGACATTGGACAGTCATTGAATGGGACACTCCCTGAATTAGTTGGGTAGCTAAATGACATCAGCAGTCCCTGGGCAGGTGAATCCAAAGGGGAAATACGGCCTCAGATGTTATAAACAATTTAAAACAGAACTACAGGACATAGTAATATCACATAAAACAGAACTACAGGAAATAAAAACATCACACTTTACACTTTACACACTTTATTATATCAAATATTACATCATAAATCATGTCACGTCCTCCACCAACCCTAACCTCCCTCCTACAAAAGCATTCCTCTCTTTGTTTGCATCCTGCCCTGTGGCCAGTGTCTAACATGTGAATGCACACACGTTAAGCCAGTAACAACTATCATGTTCAGGCAAACCTAACCTAGAATTTACTGGGCTGTAAAATTCAAATCCAATCTTAGGTGTACGCTATTTAAAGATATAACAGTTATAGACCAATATACAATTTCACACTACAAGCTCAAAGCCACCAAACAGGAGTCACCTCCCCATCAAACGCAGCCATCAAACAAGCCTGTCACATTCTGTCTGTCAGTCGTAACATAGCAACCAGGAGGGAATTGGCATAGGGGACTGATTTGAAGTATCCATCTGTTTATGTTTTTTTGCAGGGGGTTGTGCAAAAATAATTATTTCTAGTTCAATCGATAGGCATCTTCGCCTCCCAGGGAGTCACTAGCCAGGCGGTGAATGTCGAACACAGCCTTTACCAACGGCAGTCAGGTAAAGAACGCAGGAGCGAAGAGAGGGGTGGCTTTACAGTTGAGGGAGCGTGGAAGAGAACAATTAAGAGCAGTAGAGAAGGAGAGAGGACCTAGCTGTACAAGGGGAAAAGAGGAGAGGAGTGAGGCCTAAGAGAGAGGAAAGTGCACCCCCACTCTGTCAAACAACATCGCCACCAACACATATAATCCAACTCATTAGAACCCATCTAATGTCACTTATCTTCCCTTTTTCTATCTCCTGTATTTCAGAGTTAATTCCGACAACAAACACAATTAAAAGTCCTTCATTTTGTTTTGTTTTTAAAGAGAGGAGGAGACATAGAGAAATAGAGGGGGGGGATAGAAGAGGAATGCAGAGGAGCAAGATTGGGAGAAACATATACTGTATAGAGAAGGACAGAGGAGGCAAGGACAGGGGAGATGAGAAGAGAGAGAGAGATGAGGTCCACAGTGTGGATGATTGCCAGGGAATTTTCTCTGTAGGGCTGGAAGTGTGTTCAGCTGTTCCACATTTAAACAGAGAGCTCACTACTGAGTCAAGAAGCAAGAAGCACACACAGGGAATCAGTGTCTCTCTCAAAGTAACACAGTGGTCCGAGACATTGTCTTCCAGTGGGTTAAGGGTTAGTAGCCTAGTGCCTGTTTAGAAACATGCACAATGTACAGGGCAGGACCGTACAACCTCTGTTGGAGATCATTGGAGAATGTTTCAGGGGATATTTCAAGGGATCTCTTTTCTCGAACCACCGCAATTTCGACATCCGACCACTCTGTCGAAAGCACGCATCTGTGTTTGTTTTTACTGTAGATGTCCGTGGGGCTGGGGGATAAAATGGTTATGAAGAAGCGTACACTCTGTTTGCCGAGTGATCAAAGCCACATGACATACACAGGCCCTTTTGCACTAAACAGGAGAAGTCTGATATGTGATAGAGCTAGACGTTTTTGTTAGCCTGAGGGGCTAGAAACCATTTTAGATGCTTATAGCTTGTGTGCATCAGGATCATTTTGGGTCATGGCTTTGGGTAATGAGGAAAGGAAAAACCAGAGGCAACCACAGACGTGCATCAGATTGGACAATCTTGCTGTGATAGGACCTTTGACTCTTAACCTGTGGTGTTATCCGCTAACCATAGCATTAGCCCCAGTGGCTATTATAGAACCTTTCCGAATCGTGTTCTATCCCAGTCTATTACATACTGATGACATGCCCACCTCTGGTCTGGATCCACTGTTCCATGTAACATTTGTATGATTTGTTGATGATTTGTTGCAGCGCTTAAGGCATGGCATTTACATACTGTACTTCTCTGTAGTGGACTGCAGTGCAAAATTGCGCCAAAAAGATCTCATCAATCTCATGTGTTGTTGCATTTCAGATTTATGTCACCCACAGGAAGCACTAGTGTTCCTGTTACTTGTATGCCGGGACAACGCAACTCCCAGATGTCGGACGGGAGCCCCTAGATCCCTCTTTCCAGTTTCAAGCATTTGCTGAGAGACATACAGTGTGAGTCTATGATTTGTTCTTGCAATTGAGTTGACCCTCCCTTTTGCCCATTGCTGACCCCTCCCTGTCCCTAGCTCTCTAGCTGTCTAGTTTCAGGTTTTGTAGTTTTCGTTTAGTTTTAGACTATCTTAGACTGTTTTAGACTAGTTTTAGTTTTAGACTATGTAGTTTTAGTTTAGTTTTAGACTATAGCCTGATTTATACTCCTGCGTCGAATTTACGCACGGCTACGCCGTAGCCTACGCGAGGGCTCTCCAAGTTTATAGTTCTACGTTGGTCCGCGGACCGCGTCGCGTTGGTCGGTGTACTCATAGCGGCATAATAGCGATCAAAAAACATATTTTTGTTATGCTTGTTGTAAAGAAAATGTCTATAATGCATTGAAATGACAGTAAACTAAGATAATAAGATGGTTATCATACATTTTCAAATCGTTATTAATAAGTAATTACAGAAAAAGTAAATGACATTTCTGTCATGACTTCCGCATTTACGAGAGAGTCGGAATGTGACGCTACCAAGCGGACCAATCACAGTTCTTATAGATAACTTAACATTAAATATGTCTATCATAAATATAATTTAAACCCAACGAACAGCCATGGGGCTCCCTGTAACTAATCATTTATTTCTAAATAAACAGGATTGTACATCTCGTAAATGTGAATCGCGCTCCTTATAGGAAGACTGTGCCTGACGCTTCCATAGGGTGCTCCGTTGGAACTCAACGGAGCTCAAAGCGGCATAATAGCGATTTCTTTTTGTAATGCTTGTTGTAAATAAAAGTTATATGATGCGTTGAACTGACATTTAACTAAGATAATACAATGGTTATCATAATTTTTAAATCTTTATTAATAAGTAATTACAGAAAGAGTATATGACATTTCTGTCATGGCTTCCGCATTTTGGTCTCCGAGAGAGTCGGAATCATATCGGAATCATGTGCTACCAAGCGGACCAATCACAGTGCTTACGGTTGCGTAGGCACTGCCGCGTAGTTACAGGAGAGGTGCGCGTCAATCGACGGCGTAGCCTACGCGTAGGCTTGCGTAGGCCCGCAGCCTACCCCGTCGATTTTACGCAGAAGCATAAATTGGGCTTATGTAGGCCAGGTTTTGTATTGTATTTGTTTGTGGTGGATGTTGTTGTTGTATGCCTGTGAAAAAGGTCACACTTGAAAATGAGCTCTTGGGGCTCTATGTGTTTTTACCTGTATAAATAAAGGTTAAAAGATGTCATTTATTTGTTAACTTCCCCAGAGGTAAGTGTTCACAAAACAATAGAAAGAAAACCAAGACAAACACTTTTATAACTCAACTGCCAGTGATCCAATTTTAGGTATGACTAAAACGGGGGCCACTAGAGGGATGTAAACATTGAACAGCTCAGATGGAGGTGGACCTTACACACTAAATGTTGAAAATCACAGAAAAGTCACACACATAAGAGTCTTAAGACATTAAACAACACTGCAAATAAGCCAACTCCAGGGCTACGATCCGTATTCACACACACACACACACACACACACACACACACACACACACACACACACACACACACACACACACACACACACACACAGGAGCACAGCAATGAAATAAGTGCAAATCTGGAGTTCCAGCATATTACTGGCCTAGTCAATAGGCCTGGTTTTATGCCAAATATGGAATGGCGTTGTACAAAAAAAATACTTCAAAACAAATAGCAGCATAGCAATAACAACAAGTAGTATAGAAATAAAAAACTGTCAAAGAACAGCGGCTGAACAGTACTGTGCAAAGGCGCTCAGCGCATCCTTTTTAACAGGAGATGCAGGGAAATACACGGGTTGTTGAAAACGCTCAGTCGTAGCGTGGCGTTCGTTTACTCAGCGCATCCTTGCATACACTCACTGGCACGGCTAGGATTCTACCAGAGATCCCAAACACGCCTCTTGAAACTACGAACAATCAAACATACCGCCACCAGCTTATGCAACCAGGAAGTAGTGGGAGGCCCGGGCAAATAGTTGTCTCATGCTATGCCTGAACTGATATCTAATATACAGCTGTAAAGCGGTGGTGTCGGTGCAATTAGCCTGCGATTGGTCCCACTGGTTCCCTAAATTCTGTATTTGGCTTCGGGTGAATATATGTGTGGTGGCCTGGGAAAACCCGTCGGATGTCGCTGGCGTTCGTTTGTGGCAAAGAGCAAAAATAGATGGAAATCGCGATTTTGGCGATTTTGATATTATGTGGTATTCTAGTACTTTGAACTCCATACTACATTATGGTGAATAAACATTTTAAGAAAACAAAAGAGAAAGTACTTATTTTTATGTTTTTGTGGTGGGTAGTTTGCTAGCAAAACAACATCACGTTGAACGTGTCTCATTCTCAGTTAAGCAACGCACGCACACATGAGCGAAAGGAGAGACGATACTTCCACCTGTGTTATTGCCAGTTTACTGATGCTCACAATAAGCATAAAGTAATAAAATCTTAACTAGAAGACACACAAATGGATCTGTCCCTCGCATACCGACGAGGCGAGCAGACTAACACCGCATCACAAGCAGACAAACGAGACCGGCCGATCTGCATAGGCTCCTCCCCCGACCCGGAGGAGAAAGGGGTAGTAATGACCTTTCACTTTTTTTGACATGATACATTAAAATGCTCATAACTTTTTAAAATAAAGGGCTATCTCAGTCATTCAACCAGTTATGAATAGCTGAGAACATCTAATTTATGGAAATATTAAAAAATGAAAATGTCAAAATGCCACCATGCACTGGGTTTTCCCAGGCCACCACACATATGTGTGTGTGTGTGTGTGTGTGTGTGTGTGTGTGTGTGTGTGTGTGTGTGTGTGTGTGTGTGTGTGTGTGTGTGTTTTAGGGAAAGGAAAGCGTTTATGTTTCATTGGTTTCCTTTTTTGAATGCTAAAACAATCCAGCAGAATCATCTCCTTTCTTTTTGAGGGTATTGAGAGATACAAATTTCGTTGTTTGGTACCTGTACTGTAGCAATGACAATAAAGTCCATTCATTCACAAGTGTATTGGCAAAACACAGCCCGCTCATAAAGGATCTGAAACGTCAATAATGTTACACACCCGAAGGTAGTAACAAATAAGGGAGTCCACACGTGTTTAAATGATACAATTAAAGTTTTATTTAAGTAAAGGAACCAAAATAAACTAAATAACATGTATATGATTATGGATAAGAAACAGTAGTGTGAATGGTTGTATAATGTATGTTGTAATGCGTAAGAGGTGTATGGATGTATGTAGTGTAAAACTGAAAGGCCCCAAAACCAGGTACCCAGAGACCTTACCAACAAACCCCCAAAGGAACCCAAATCATAAGGAAGGAAGAGAGAGAGAGCTGAGGACACCCATCTCCTATATATATCCCCAGCTCCCCAAACCCAGGTGACACCACTCAGCCTAACGACCCACCCACTCTGCCCAGGCTCCAGCCACAGCCAATATGCAGGCAGAGTGGGAGGCGTCACAATAAGCTACCATCGAATCATCAAGGACTCACCCGCTGACCACAGCAGCTACAGCAGCAACAGCACTATCATGATTGATACCTGGGTGATACTTACAGGACAGATCTGACACAAGGAGAGGGTGGTGAAAATAGATAGCTAAACGTCCATGTGAGTGGTTTCAAGGATTGTACTGGTGTCCAATTGCACAACTTATTCATGGCTGGGAATCCTTCTTTTTTTTAATACATCAACGTTGACGCCTCAAGCTGTCTTGAATGAGCCTCAGAGGTTTTTTTCTCCCATTTTTATCAACATCTCATTTTTTCGCCACCCCCGTAAAATAACTTCTTTCCTGTGGATGGTGGCGAGGGTGTCGGGGGAGTCAAGCCATTGTCAGTGCTGTCTCTCAACATGTTTGCAGCTGATGTGGCCTACGACGTTCACCTGTCAATCAAAAACTGATGCACACAGATGCGCTATACAGAGGAAGTGTGTGTGTGTGTGAGTACTCATACCCATTTTTCTGTGTTTTTTGTCAATTCTATCAACGTTATTAAAATGTAGACAGGATAGGAGTGAAATTAATTGTTATAAATTGTATATAAATGTGTTATTAGATTTCTTTTTATTGTTATCTTCATCTACATTTCATTCCATTTAGTCCAGTGCCTCAGTGGGAAAAAAACATGAAAGCATGAAAATCAGTACAGTACAGTACAGTACAGTCTTAGGTAATATAAAAAGATCATGGCCAGCCAAATAAATTGTAACTATCCTTAGTGCTATTCAAACTACCTCATTAAGTCCAAGTACGATAAAACAATATTTGAATGTGTCAAATAACATCTAATATGTTGCTCTAGTTCTCATTGTATGTGAATAAAGAATTAGGGCCCAGGTTCATTTGAGTTAGGGCCCAGTTCTGGAATGTGATCATGAAGAGACAGACACAAAGGTCTCTAGTCACACAGTTGCACAGACACAGACACAGACACTAACAGTGGATACAGATATTGTCCTACTTACTGGCTTGTTCTTTTCTTGCAGAAGAATATTGTAGCAAACGATGGCTGTTCTGGAGGAAGGTTTGTAATTGAATATTCCTGTGTTCATGTCGCTTTATCTTACTTACCGTCCACCGGGAGGCTGTTGTTCAGAGGTTTTCACTGTAGGTACCTCTACTGCATGGTCTATCACTTTTAGAGCGGCTGTTGGTTCAATTAGTATCTATGTTTAGTGTGGTAAAATGTGTGGGACGGGACAGTCTTTAATTCGCAGGCAAGATGTATTACATGTGACTGTATATGTTGTTGTTTATTGGCTAGAATAAAGCTAATTCTCTGATTCTGATTCTTAAGTATGAGACCAACTTCATCATCATCTTCAGTCAAATTAAGTATGACATCATCATCTTCAGTCAAATTAAGTATGACATCATCTTCAATCAAATTAAGTATGACATCATCACCTTCAGTCAAATTAAATATGACATAATCTTCAGTCAAATTAAGTATGACATCATCATCTTCAGTAAAATTATGTATGACATCATCTTCTTGAACTTATGTGCTGTGCCGACAGGGCTTTCTGCCCAAATCTATTCAAATCTATTCTGAAATGGATTCATACATATCAAAGATCATTTGTACCAAATGTGGCAGTTTAATACATAACAATGATCATATTTTGTGAAATGTGCCATAGGAGTATGTATTCCAATACACGTACGTTGATTTCAAGTGCCCTTACCCCAAGTATCCCAACACAGACCCCAAGTGAACTCACAAGCATACGTTATGCCAGAAACCAAAGTGACAGTCAAGCATAACAGACACGTCAAGTCTCATCACCCCAATGGCCTCAGCCACACAGAAGGGAAGGGATACGTTGTTTATCACAAGTGAAAAGTGACGGTACACCTTGGGGCACTGGAGCTGTCACGCTGACAACAACAATAGATCCTGGAATACATCCTCTCATTACTATCCTGCATACATTCTGTCACTCATCCAATGCCCCCCCCCCCCCCACACACACACACACCCCCCCCCCATGCTAAAACGCTACATGGATTACCTCTCCCCAGCAGCTCCCAGCATTCCTCCTACGGTACTTGACCTTTGGCAGAAACTGTAAATGCTGTAAAGTAAAAAGAAAAAAAAGAAGTATTGAAATGCTTCAATCATTTAGGCCAGGGAAGTCACGTTGAGATTCTCATGTCTTTTGCAAGTAAATCTTGGCCTAATATGACAGCCTGAATCAAGGTTAGGAGAGTTTGAGCCACAGAGATAGAACAGAGTCACAGTCAGCTTTAATGTACAGCAGGATGTGCATTAGCATCTAAGATACACACTCTGTGTGTGTACACACTTACACACCCTGGAGTGGCATAAAAAGGTTGCATACGTATGAAAGCAACAACATTTACGCGCACGAATATCCTGATTTATAACAGAGTGCTTAAGCATGTTCCACGCCTTTTCCCCATCAACTCTAAATCTTGAGCACACGAACGAGCGTCTTGTCCCACCCTTTAACGCCCATAGTTGCCTATAAACGTCAGTGAAACGCCCCTAATTAATATTCATCTATACTGATGCATGATGACAATGAAGGCAAATCCCAACAGAAATGCTAACAAATAAAATGTCATTTTGCGCAACCGTTCTGCGCAATGAACACGTGATAACAATATATAATATGAAACTCTGCACTCGTATCGGCATCGAAAACAGAATCACTTTTAGGCAATTTGTCCTACTGTTCACCTTATTATTTATGAGAATATATTTCATAACATGCAAGTATTGTTTAATAATTACAGATCCAATTAAATATGACGCCAGAGTAAAATGTACAACATATTTGAGTAGCTAGCGAGGGTGTTAGCTTGCTAGCATTTTTGCAAACCTCTTCATGTTAACCGAAAACTCACTTTCAGCTGTCCACATTATGGTCAATTAGTTTGAAAAAGCGGGAGAAATAACTCCCTAATGATTTAACACTTAAGGCCTTTGCACACCAATGCGTGCGTTTACGCCTGCGTATTTTTAATCCGTCATCCGAAAAAAAACGTTACGCACAGAGACCTTGCACACCGGTCCGTTGCGGAGTCCGTTGCGTTTTTTTACGTTGCGAACTTTCGCAATATGCACTCTACATGTTGTAATATTGTGGCATTTCTTTACTGTTTGCCATCTGGTCTAGGAATACCCAGGGAGACGCAGACAGCAGAAGTAGAATAGAATAGAAAAAGAAACCGCTATAACCATGCTAAATGATGTATGATGCACTGACAGTCTGTGACCGTGTGCACCTGGCCGGACCCTGCCCTTCTGCCTGAGTTTGAGTATGATGCTGCCCAAATACATTTTATTGTTTAGTGCCGTACGCTTTCGTGGTATTATATTGTGTGAATTATCATCTGTATGTTGTTTTCTTTCACTCGACTAACCGCCGAGATAATACTTGAGACATGTACTTCCGTAAACATTAATCCAACTGTCCTGCAGTTGTAATTTGACGATG
>NC_137690.1:42174142-42296642 GCF_963989245.1 Nansenia antarctica
AGGTGTGGCCGATTAAGAGCGCCCCTGGCTCATCAGCCGTCGATCAGAGGACGATTAAGAGCGGCCCTGACTCATCAGCCGTCAATCAGTGGACGATTAAGAGCGCCCCTGGCTCATCAGCCGTCGATCAGTGGTGCCAGGTGTGGACAATTAAGACCGCGACTGGTTCCTACTTAAGCTCTGCTCCTGCTTCCAGTCATCGCCAGATCGTAGCCATTTAATGGTTGGTCCCAGTGTTCGTTTCTCTCTGCTCTGGTTCTTACCCGTTACCCTAGCCTAACCCTATTCTCCTTGTTCCCCCCTAAGGATTCCCTGCCTGCCGACCTCCTGCCTGCCTGACTACCCTGCTTCCTACCTGATCCCCAGCCTGTCTGCCGACCACTCCGCCTGCCTGACCCCCTGCCGTTCTGACTACCTGCCTACCTGCCTGACCTCCAGCCTGTCTGCCTACCTGCCTACCTGCCTGATCCCCTGCCTGTCTGACTACCTATCTACCTCCAGTCTGCTCCTCCTGACACCCCTACCCTACAATAAATCATTATTATTGTTGTACTACCTGTTTCCCGTTGTCTGCTTCTGGGTTCCGTCCTCTGGTCGTGACAGTGGAGAAACACGACTCCCTCCTACAGGAGATAGTGGGGAGGCTCCGTGACATGAGCACTACTCTGACCAGTTTCCAGGACACGGGAGTAGCCGCCGCCGTTGCTAATGCTACACCGACCGCCCCCCAGCTCCTGCCCGCTCCAGTGATCCGAGAGCCCCGGATTCCCATGCCGGATCGTTACGACGGCAAACAGGGTTGCTGCCGTTCTTTCCTCCTGCAGTGTGAGCTAGTGATGGAACAACAGCCTACGTCCTTCTCCACAGACCGGGGTCGGGTTTGCCTTGTAATCGGTCTCCTCCGTGGGGCCGCTCTGGAGTGGGCGTCGGCGCTGTGGGAGAGACAGGACCCGCTCACTGCTTCCTACGCAGCTTTCTCCGGTGAGATGAGGAGAATATTCTATCACCCGATCCGGGGACAGGACGCTTCCAAACGCCTTCTCGCCCTCCGTCAAGGCACTCGGAGTGTAGCTGATTATGCTATTAGTTTCCGCACCCTGGCAGCTGAGAGTGGGTGGAACGACGCAGCCCTCGTCGCGGCGTTCACCGGTGGACTCGCTGAGACCATCAAGGACGAGCTGGTGTTACACCCCGAGTCCTCCGACCTGGATGGATTAATCTCCCTGGCCATCAGAGTGGATAATCGCTTATCAGAACGGAGACGTGAACGCGGAAGACGTTCCCCCGTTAGCTTCGCCACCCGGCGTGCTTCGTCTATTCTAAACCCAATTAATTATTCTCGCCCTTTTCAGCCCAACGTCACTCCTAGAGAGGAGACGTCCTCTGTCCCCGAACCTATGCAGCTTGGTCGGATGCGCCTCAGCCAGGAAGAGCGCCGCCGGCGTTTTGAGAACAACAGTTGCCTTTACTGTGGGGAGCTCGGTCATTACCTCTCCACCTGTCCCACTCGGCCGTTAAACCAGCAGGCTCGTCAGGAGAGGGGCGGACCCTAACGAGCCGTTCTGCCATCTCTGCCTCTCCCCGCACCCGGACCCAGCTCAACGCCACTATCACCGTTAAAGGTCAGTCCACTGTGTTCCCCGCCCTCATTGACTCAGGTGCTGATGGTAATTTTATGGATGTGTCTCTGGTGGAGCAGTTAGGCCTAGAGGCCATTGCTTTGGATGGCAGGCTCCTCGCCAAGGTCACTGATAGGACAGAGCCTGTGTCTATGTTACTGTCCGGCAATCACCAGGAGGAGGTGAGTTTTTTCATTACGTGCACTCCCCATGCTCCCATTGTTCTGGGTCACCCCTGGCTGGCCAGACATAACCCCAACATCAACTGGACCCACGCCAGGGTAGATAGTTGGAGCCTTGAATGTCATGCCGCCTGCCTCCGGTCCGCTGTGTGTACCTCTGCTTCCCTCCAGGCGCCCAGACCAGAGGCTCCTGACCTGTCTTCTATTCCACCGGAGTATCAGGACCTCCAGCAGGTGTTTTGTAAACAGCTAGCCCTTTCCCTACCCCCTCATCGGCCAGTATTTCCTCTATATGCATTTATTGGTGGCGGGCCGCCACGAATGAATTTCCTCCGCCACAAATTGATTCAGTCCACTTAAAAAAAATAAAAAATAAAAATAAAATCCACCTCTGAACATTTTAGCTGATTAAAATATATCTGATCCTAGATCAGCGCTATAATGGATGTTAACTATAAGTGCACCTAAATCCACGCCCATCTCTCTCTAACCGCTGATCCAAAATCAGATTAATGACATTAAACATTCAGTTGACGACGTGACACAAGGGCTACTCCTGATTGGTCTAAATGTGAACCGGCATGAGAACCGTGCAGACTCAACCATCCCTGCTGAAAAACTGTCGCAAGTTGAAGAATTCGCACAAGTTGGAAATACTCGGAAACTTTCGCCAAGTTGGACATACTTTTCCTGTTGTGTTTGAGACGGAGCCAAGACTGCTTGTTTGGAAGGACATTGGATCCGTGAGTAACGTAAACCTTCAGAGCTGATGGATGGAAACCGGTATCACAAGTTTATATTCTGTATATTAAAAAAAAAAAAAAAAAACATCCTCCCTCTAGTTTTGGTTGAAATTAGGTCGTTGTTTTGAGCGCGCATGCGCGTTTCATGCGCGTGCACGCGACCCTGGAAACGGTCCTCCTGGTCGCCTATTCGTCCCTGACACGGTGAGATCCCGGGTGTTACTATGGGCTCACGCCTCCACTCTCACCTGCCACCCTGGGGTGACTAGGACCCTGGTGTTCCTCCACCAGCGCTTTTGGTGGCCAACCATGCCTGAGGACACCAGGGCTCTCCGCCACTAATGTAAAAATTCCTGTAGGAAACACTGTCGGCCCTATGATTGCGCCATTGACTTGCTGCCCGGAGCACCCCTTCCTAGCAGCCGCCTGTACAGCATCTCTAAACCCGAACGGGAGGCCATGGAATGTTACATTAAGGACTCCCTGGCTGCTGGCCTCATCCGTCCCTCCTCCTCACCCGTGGGCGCTGGTTTCTTTTTTGTGGTTAAAAAGGACAAGACTCTGCGGCCCTGCATAGATTACAGGGGGCTTAATAACATCACCATCAAAAATTCTTACCCTTTACCCCTCATGAACTCTGCTTTCGATTCTCTCCAGGGCGCCACAGTGTTCACGAAGCTCGACCTCCGCAACGCCTACCACCTGGTTCGTATACGAGAGGGGGATGAGTGGAAGACAGGGTTCAACACCCCTTTAGGCCATTTTGAATACCTGGTCATGCCTTTTGGCCTCACTAATGCCCCTGCTGTGTTTCAGGCCTTAGTCAACGATGTCCTCAGGGACATGATAGGTCTTTTTGTTTTTGTATACCTTGATGACATCTTAATTTTTTCAAGGGACCCAGTCACCCATGTCCAGCATGTCCACCGGGTCCTTCAGCGCCTCCTCGAGAACCGGCTTTTTGTAAAAAGGGAGAAGTGCGAGTTCCATGTCCCGTCGGTATCCTTCCTGGGGTACATCGTCTCAAATGGACAGGTGAGGATGGACCCCGCTAAGGTGAGAGCAGTCCTGGAGTGGCCCGTCCCCAGTCACCGTAAGCAGCTCCAGAGATTTTTGGGGTTTGCCAATTTTTACAGGCGGTTCATCCGCAACTATGGCCGTGTCGCGGTCCCACTCACTGCTCTTACTTCCACTTCCTGTCAGTTCCGTTGGTCCCCCGAGGCCGAGAAGGCCTTCCTCGACCTTAAGACCCGCTTTACCTCGGCGCCCATTCTCATTCAGCCGGACCCCTCCAGGCAGTTCGTGGTGGAAGTGGATGCCTCAGACATCGGGGTGGGGGCTGTCCTCTCCCAACGCTCTACGGACGGTAAGGTCCATCCCTGCGCCTTCCTGTCCCACCGTCTCTCTCCGGCGGAGAGGAACTATGACGTGGGTAACCGTGAGCTGCTAGCCGTGAAGCTGGTGTTAGAGGAGTAGATGCATTGGCTGGAGGGTTCGGAACAACCCTTCCTCGTGTGGACAGACCACAGGAACCTGGAGTACATCCGTACGGCGAAACGGCTCAATTCCCGCCAGGCCAGATGGGCGCTGTTTTTTGGCCGTTTTAATTTTTCTCTCACTTTCAGCCCGGGATCCAGGAACGTGAAGCCCGATGCCCTGTCCCGCCTCTATAACAAGGAGAGTGAGACCAGCGCATTGCCGGACACCATCATGCCGGCCACCTGCGTGGTCGCGGCCGTCACCTGGGAGATTGAGGAGGCGGTCAGGACCGCGCAGCGGGCTCAGCCCGACCCTGGAAACGGTCCTCCTGGTCGCCTATTCGTCCCTGACACGGTGAGATCCCGGGTGTTACTATGGGCTCACGCCTCCACTCTCACCTGCCACCCTGGGGTGACTAGGACCCTGGCGTTCCTCCACCGGCGCTTTTGGTGGCCAACCATGCCTGAGGACACCAAATCCTTTGTGCTGGCCTGCTCCGTGTGTGCCCGGAACAAGACATCTAACCGGCCCAGTTCGGGCCTACTGCGCCCTCTGCCCATTCCCCGTCGCCCCTGGTCCCATGTGGCCCTGGATTTCGTTTCTGGCCTGCCGATGTCTGATGGGATGTCTGTCATTTTAACTGTGGTCGACCGTTTTAGCAAATTTGCCCACTTTCTGCCCCTGCCCAAGCTTCCTTCCGCCAGGGAGACGGCGGATCCGTTGGTGAGGGAGGTGTTCCGGCCCCACGGCCTACCCACTGACGTGGTGTCTGATCGGGGACCACAGTTCACCTCGGCGGTCTGGAAGGCTTTCTGCTCCGGCCTCGGGGCATCCATCAGCCTGACTTCTGGATTCCACCCCCAGACCAACGGCCAGGCGGAGAGGGCCAACCAGAAGCTGGAGACCACCCTGCGCTGCTTGGTGTCAGCCAACCCTACTACCTGGGCGTCCCAATTACCGTGGGTGGAGTACGCCCACAACACCCTGACTACCTCGGCCACAGGTATGTCACCATTTCAGTGCCTTTACGGCTATCAGCCTCCCCTGTTCCCTTCCCAGGAGGAGGAGATCCTGGTCCCGTCCATCCAGGCTCACCTCCGCCGCTGCCATAGGACCTGGCATCGGGCCCGTGCCACCCTTCTTCGGGCTTCAGAGCGTTACCAACGACAGGCCAACCGTCGGCGTATCCCTGCTCCCAATTATTCCCCCGGGGACAAGGTATGGCTCTCCACTAAGGATCTACCACTTAGGACTGAATCCAGGAAATTGTCCCAGAGGTTCATTGGTCCCTTCACCATTGAGCGGGTGATCAACCCTATGGTCATGCACCTCAAGCTTCCCCGTACCCTCCGTGTCCAACCCTCCTTCCATGTTTCCCTCCTCAAACCTGTGTCCTCCAGTCCCCTGTCTCCTCCAGTTCCCGACCCACCCCCCCACAGGATGATTGATGACCTCCCCGCCTACACCGTCCACCACCTCTTGGATTCTCGTCGCCGTGGTCGAGGGTTCCAGTACCTGGTGGACTGGGAGGGCTATGGTCCTGAGGAGAGGTGCTGGGTCCCTCGGCAACAGATCCTCGACCCTACACTCATCCAGGACTTTTTTTTGCCCGTAGATGGTTAGCTCTATCATTAACAGTGGTCTAACAATGATACGCGTGTAAGTAGCGATGGCCCTGACCTTAACACCCTCATAATTAATGTAAGCAACCTGTTCTCAAAATAATTATGCGGGTTCCTGCAGGTTTCAACAAGTTACATTTAAGACCTTTATAAGACCACTTTTAATAGATTTTAAGACCTATTGAGCAAGTATTGGTATTAGACTCACATTCGTTGATTATTTTCATTAGCAATGCTGGGTGATCTGTTCTGTTGCATATAGAACAATGATAATGTAAGTTAGCCTACTCTATCAATTTCTTGATTCATTTCCATTGCTTCTCAACACATTAGATATAATAGCATAAATAACAGAATAAACTCACACACTTACTCACACTCACTTACACTGCATAGCCTACATACTGAGATATGGCACACACACACCTCTCACAGGAGGTCCACACACACACACACACACACACACACACTATATTTACTAAACCACACATACCGTTGCTACCACTGCAAGTTTGAAGAAATTCTAACTTCACATGCCTACAGTCGAATCACCTCCTACGGCGATTATCGTATCGAGGCCTCTTGTCTTATCATTTCACGTGGCAAAATATCGGGGTTTTGGGCGCAGCTTAACCAATGTCACACGAGCAATAAGTGTGCGATAAGTTTTGTTTTATATGTTGTCTCTCATCTGCACGCGTCGTATTCCCACGCAGTGGGTCTGGCGACAATAATACATTTTCCGATCAGACTTTTTAAATAAAAATAAAATCGATTCTACGCAAGTCTAAAGCACACAGAAGTCATTAAAAAATTTATTTTGAAAGTCTCGCCCTGTGTCTGATCCTGATGTTATAGAAGCAGTGTAGCGGCAGGTTAAAAGCGAGGTAAAGGGGGACGCGAGACAGTCTCGGGCAGCGTTCGTAAATTCGCTCTGCGCACTGGGCTCAACGTCATAAAGGGACCAAGTAATTTGATTGGACAAGAGGCATTCCATGACTGCTGATCAGATTTCCAGAGCGAATTTACGAACGCAGCCTAGGGCAAACCACTCGCCGACTCGTTTTTTTCATAACACGAAACTTGAAGTTGTAAAGTACCCACTCGATATAATAAACAACAGTTTAACAATCACTAAATACTTATAATGATCATCTAATTATGTGTAGTTATGTGTTTCTAGCATGTCGATGTTCTATCAGGTAAATTCGCTAGAACTAACCTCCATACCCTGGTTCAGAAGAAGAAATCAGTCTTCAGTTTTTTGCAGATCTGCATGATTCACGTAGGTCACCTATTTTGAGGTAAAAACGGCGAATTTCACCTAAAGGTGACAAGTTTGCACCACTGCTATGACCTGAGGAAGGTCTATCAAGGTCTATGACCTGAGGAAGGTCTATGAAGGTCTATGACCTGAGGAAGGTCTATGAAGGTCCATGACCTGAGGAAGGCCTATGATGCCTGAGGAAGGTCTATGAAGGTCTATGACCTGAGGAAGGTCTATGAAGGTCTATGACCTGAGGAAGGTCTATGAAGGTCTATGACCTGAGGAAGGTCTATGATGCCTGAGGAAGGTCTATGAAGGTCTATGACCTGAGGAAGGTCTATGAAGGTCTATGACCTGAGGAAGGCCTCTGATGCCTGAGGAAGGTCTATGAAGGTCTATGACCTGAAGAAGGTCTATGAAGGTCTATGACCTGAGGAAGGTCTATGAAGGTCGATGACCTGAAGAAGGTCTATGAAGGTATATGACCTGAGGAAGGTCTATGAAGGTCTATGACCTGAGGAAGGTCTATGACCTGAGGAAGGTCCATGAAGGTCTATGAAGATCTATGACCTGAGGAAGGTCTATGAAGGTCTATGACCTGAGGAAGGTCTATGAAGGTCTATGACCTGAGGAAGGTCTAAAGGTCTATGACTGAAAGCTTGCAATAAATTAATGATTTTTGCACAGATTTGAGTATGTGGATGCTGCTTTTTTTTCACTCTATTTGATACTCTTCAGCTCCAACACCTCAGCTAAGTCTGATAACAGATGAGTGGTGGTATTTTCACTATTTTGGTGAGATCAAGTTGGAATAAATTGGAGAGGAAAAAAGACAAGATGATCTGGGGATGTTTTTGCAATTGACAAAGTGTTCCGATCTATAAATTACAGGATTTTTTTTTGCTTAACCTCTGTCTTCTGGTTTATCCACCTCTCGCCAACTCAGAGACATCTCTGTGACAACTTTGAGTTTTGTAATCTGAATTTGACATCAAAGCTTCTTGATTAATTACTGATAAAAGAGTAATACAATACGAATGGGGTTTGCAATTAATGGAGCCTCCTCAAACATGCCTCACCCATACTCCTTGACACACGCATACACACACACACACACACACACACACACACACACCACAGCAGCCACATCTTTTTTCCAAACCCTTTAATATTTTGACATCTTTCACCACATGCACTTTTTCTTCCGCTGCTCTCCAAAATGATTCCTTATCTAATGATTAGCCAGAGAAGTCTCAAACAAACTAGCGCTTCTCCTTGCTTGAAAGACAGACTGAGTCATTTCTTGTGAACTGTGAAAGGCCGGCATTTTCGAAGACTGGATGATGAGGGCAGTGGAGAATGGCAGTTAACTGTCTGACAAGTGGCAAATGGAGCGGATTACCATAAGCCAATGATCTTCAATTTGAGTATGCATTTAAACCTCATTTGATGTGGCGTTAACGTTATCATGCCTATTTAGAAATAATCAAATCTGTCCCGTCCCCACCCCCTCCTCCCCCCTCCTCTCCCGTCCCCACCCTTTTTACTTCTAAAGACATCAAATTGTTTGTGCAATTTCTGCTTTTTTGTGTGCAATTATGGTATCTGTATCTATTCATAAAGGCTCAAGAGAGCTGAACCAGATCCTTCACTCCATCAGCCTTCAAATTAGCCTTTCTTGTCGAGTGTTTGAGGAAAGATTAGGACATAATACAATCTACCACAGTCAGAGGCAGGGTTAATGGTTTGTGGGTTAGAGTCTCACTCTCTTATGCGGCTTGTTCAATGTTCAGCTCTCATTGCTATTGCTAGAAAGTTGATCCAAGGTCCATACAGTTTATGTGTATATACTGTATATAGTATATATGTATGTATATATATATACATTATGTCAAGACACCCTTTCAAAATATTCACCTTTTGTTGTGTGTGATATATATACTGTACACAGTATGGTACGCAGTATAGAGTGCATTCGGAAAGTATTCAGAAAGTATTCACTTGTTATAGCCTTATTCTAAAAAGGGAATGACAAAGCAAAAACAGATTTAGAAAACACCTGTATTAGACAAGCCTGGCCTTGGCGCACCTGTATTTGGAGAGTTTTCTCCCGTACTTCTCTGCAGATCAGCTCTGTCAGGTTGGATGGGGAGTGTAGGCTGCACAGCTATTTTCCGTGTCTCTCCAGAGATGTTCAATTGGGTTCAAGTCCAGCCTCTGGCTGGGCCACTCAAGGACATGCAGAGACTTGTCCCGAAGCCAGTCCTACGTTGTCTTGGCTGTGTGCTTAGGGTCGTTGTCCTGTTGGAAGGTGAAGTGATGGGTGGCCTGGTTTCCTGCAGACATGACGCTTGGCATTCAGGCCAAAGAGTACAATCTTGGTTTCATCAGACCAGAGAATCTTTTTTCTCATGGTTTGACAGTCCTTTAGCGGGCTGTCATGTGCCTTTTACTGTGGAGTGGCTTCCGTCTGGCCACTCTTCAATAAAGGCCTCATTGGTGGAGTGCTGTAGAGATGGTCGTCCTTCTGGAAGGTTCTCTCATCTCCACAGAGGAACTCTGGAGCTGTGTCAGAGTGATCACATTGGGTTCTTGGTCACCTAACCCTGCAAACTACCCTTCTCCCCCTATTGGTCTGTTTGGCCGGGCGGCCAGCTCTAGGAAGAGTCTTGGTGGTTCCAATTTTTTTCCATTTAAGAATGATGGAGGCCACTGTATTTTTAGGGGACCTTCAATACCGCAAACCTATATTTGTACCCTTCCCCAGATCTGTGCCTCAACAGAATCTTGTCTCAGAGGTCTACAGACAATTTCTTCGACCTTATGGCTTGGTGTTTGCTCTGACATGCACTGTCAACAGTGGGACCTTATATAAGGCAGGTGGATGTATACAATATAGTTCAGTTGTTAACATGTACAACTATGCTACCCTTGAGTTTTTACTCAATATTAGTGATTACTTGAATAGTATTACTTGAGCCGTAGCCTAAAATAATAACCATATCAAAATGTTTTGGTTTGTTCCTTATGGGCAGTATATTTAAAAGAAAGTATTCTAGCTCAACGCTTTAATCTAAACTGATTGTGAACTAAACTGGGGCACTTCAAGAAGATTAGATGTCTGAATAAAATTAAAATTGAGGGGGGTGGGGAAAGTGTGTTGTGTTATTTGCATGTGTGTGTATGTGTGTGTGTGTGTGTGTGTATACGCATGTGTGTGCCTGTCTGTGAGTTGATGCTGTGTGTGGTGTGTGCCTGTCTGTGGAATGTGTGTGTGTGTGTGTGTGTTTGTGTGTTTGTGTGTGTGTGTGTGTGCTCGCTCGCATGAGAGATAGAGGAAAAGAAAGTGTGCTCTATTTGTGTATGTGTGTATGCCCAAGTATGTGTGTGCCCTGTCATATGATAAATGTGCTCTCTCTCATAATCTATGTGCTTCAAAATATGATGTATGTGAGGATGAACTTTGAATTATAACCTAAAGAGCGACTCATAAATCTTGTGACTTTGGTTGGGAGCAGACCAGAGAAATCCATTCTCTGTGTGTTTTATGAATAATGCAATTGAGACTAGCCGGCCGGATGCAGACAGTGACTTAGAGATCTATGGTCGGTGACAAACAAACAGCTCTTTCGGTTTAAATGGATGTACAGGGCGCTGAGTTGCCATTCAGACTCAAGGTCAGCTCTGCGCTGACTCTGTGGTCGTTACTGTGTGTGCCAGACCTGACCTTGGTGTTGTAGACATATAACTTATGAATGGAGACACACCCAATTCCATGGTATCAAACTTGTATATTTGCTATCGGTAGGTGTAAAAAGAAAAAAACACACTCATGTTAGGGGTACCCCACGAACCAAGTGTATGTGTGAATATGGGTGTGGTCATTCCTGAGTGTGTGTGTGCTCGCGTGCGCGTGCATGTGTGTGCGCGTGCGCATGTGGGTACATGCACATGCAACAGACAACGAGACCCATACCAGGTACACAACGACACCCCAGTATCATTTGACTATGTTAACGCTATAGATCTGTATCTAACTGTTTGAAGTGTTGTGACATTATCAACATTATCAACATTATCAACGGCCACCAGGGTCCAGGTGGTACCGGTAGCTGCTGACCCTGAACACGGCCCGCTCTCTGAGACCCCCAGGCCGGTGGAGCCGCTACATATGCAGATGAGGTATGTCACTGGACTGTATAGGATCTATACATTCGGAACAAACTCGGGTTGGGTCTCCCATTTGCTTCTGCTAAAAGTGTGCTGTGCACCACAATGTTTTGTTGTGTTGGACGCTATGTTGGTTACTTTGTTCAGCAAAGTTTCAGTTCCACTAAGCACAGACACGGAGGGCAGGTCTCTGGCATTGAGTGAATAAAGGGATACTGTGGGAACCTGTAGGGAAATAAGACATTTTAGGAAGCTGGATTACTGCAACTCATTGTATGTTGACATCGACCAGTCTCTGCTCCGTCGGCTGCAGATAGTCCAAAATGCTGCTGCTCGACTCCTCACCGGCACCAAGAAGCGTGACCACAAAACCCCAATCCTGGCTTCACTCCACTGGCTCCCCGTCCGCTTCCGTATCGATTTTAAATTACTTTCGATTGTTTTTAAAGCACTTAACGGGCAGGCACCCCCATACTTGGCTGACCTAGTATAACTTCAATCAATTCAATCAATCAAACCTATTGCGCCACCATACCCCATCCAGACTCAAAATGAGAGGGGATAGAGCCTTCTCTAAAGCAGCCCCTAGGCTCTGGAATAGCCTCCCCCTCCACATCAGATCCGCCCAGAGCATCGAGGCTTTTAAAAAATTAGCAAAAACACACCTTTTCTCCCTGGCCTTTGACCTGAGGTGAGCCTGCCTCCCCACACTGCACTTTTTGTACTTTTATTCCTGCACTTGTATTTTGTATTGCACCTTGTTTTTAGTGTATTTGTATCTGTTGTTTCTCTTTTACTAGTGTTTTCTGTTAAGCACTTTGGGCGGCTGTTTTTGTCGTTGTAAAATGTGATATATAAATAAACAATACTTACTTACTTACTAATCATCGTTGGAGAGGACCACTGAACGTACTGTACAAGCTGAGACAGTAATGGGTTTACGGCTGATAGAGGGACAGCAGACAGTGCTATATCTTGTACTAATTGAGTCCCACACGAACGGTAATTTGATCTGTTCCAAGGAAGTCTATAGTATTTATCAATTAAGTGTAACCTTCAGGGCTGCTTTCCCAGACAAAGATTAAGTCTAATCCTAGACTAAAATGCATCTTCAGTTGGGAGATTTTCCATTGAAAATGTTATTCAGTCCAGGAGTAGGCAGTGTCTACACAAAAATGTTGTGCACTTGTTCTTATCAAAGTTTTTACTTAAGATGACTGATGTATAATTGATTCACTTACTTAGACAAATTCTCCTTATTGTAGTTTTACTTGTGGATAAAAGTGTCTTCTTAACGGCTTAAATGTAAACAATTGTGATGTGCCGCATGTGTCGTGGGGGTCTGATCATCCTAAAATAAAAAGGTCAAGGTTGACATTTGCTGGTGGCTAATTGAACTAACTTCGCTTGATTGTGCTATCTATATTCATATGCATATATAACCAGTGGCGTAGCGGACGGGCCCGCAAGCGACGCACCGCGGGGGGGCCCCAGCCACTAGGGGGCCCCCTAACATTTTATTTTTTTTATAAAACAGAGAAAATAAGTGGCCCTTCATTGTGTCAACCTTAATTTTAATATATAGGCCTATACGCCAACGTTCGGAGGTTCCCAAACGCGAACGCGAACCGGCACGGTTCTTTGCCGGTGTGAAAGCCCTATATGAGGGGTTCAGCGTCAGTTCGCTTCGGTGCACCTTGCTGCCTGATTGTCTGTCCCTGTGTCATTCACTCTCAACATCAATACAAGTACAATAAGCATTCTGGACATTATAGCCGCTATATGTGGGACTGTCGGTCCGATATTGTAAAAAAAAAAAAATACGGAAGTACATGTCTCAAGTATTATCTCGGCGGTTAGTCGAGTGAAAGAAAAACAACATCCAGATGATAATTCACACAATATAATACCACAACAGCGTACAGCACTAAACAATAACATTTATTTGGGCAGCATCATACTCAAACTCAGGCAGGGTCCGGCCAAAAAGGGCAGGGTCCGGCCAGGTTCACAGTCACAGACTGTCAGTACATAATTTAGCATGGTTAGGCTATATACTGTATAGCTGTTTCTTTTTGATTCTACTATTCTATTCTACTTCTGCTGTCTGCGTCTCCCTGGGTATTCCTAGACCAGATGGCAAACAGTAAAGAAATGCCACAATATACCAGGACTTAAGAAACTAGATGTCCAACAAAGGATTTGACAAACCCTGGCCTATTTTGCACAACAAGTAGACTCTGATGCAGCGGAGACAGGGTTGCCAGATGGGCTGGTTGTTGGTGGATTTACAAGTTTTTAGATTGGTTAGGTTGGAAATTCTCAATCCCATCTGGCAACCCTTAGCGGAGAGTCTACAGATTGTATGTTTACAGATATCGCACTGCTGTGCACACCCCACTTTGTTAAAAGAAATAAAGCTTGTACTTTTCTACTTATAATACATTCTACTGATGTAGTCTACAATTTGGTTTTAGTTATAGGCTATTGCTCTCACTTGTTTGTACCTTTTGCTAAGTCAAGCATTTAGAATGTAGAGTGCATATTGCGAAATTTCGCAACGTCAATAACGCATCGGACTCTAAAAAACGCACATTTTTTTAACCTCCGTTGCGAAAGGGCCCCCGCCGCCACCTTGCGGGGGGGCCTCGGGATTTTGCGGTACGCCACTGTATATAACACCTTCATACAAAACTGTATGGCCACAGTTTAAGAACTAAACCCCTCAAAAAAAGTTCGGAAACGCTTTTTTTGTTGATTATTCCTCCTCTTTAATAATACAAATTGGTATTGTATTATATATCGTTGGAAAGCCTGATTAGTCACCTTTATAACGAGGTACAACTTGTATGGATCATGCATTCGTGGAATGAGCAACACAGCTAAACGTGTGGGTAGCGGCCCAAAAATATTTGCCAAAATCCCCTATATTCTTCTGTTGGTATTCACTCTCGTTTTGAGTTGCTTGGTGGATTGGATGATTGCACTCTCCCACAGTAATAAGAAAAAAACAACACATATTGGCCATTTTTACATTTGATTAATTTTACATTGTCAGGGACCTCAGTAGTGTGTGGAAGATCCATATGCAGTCACAACAGCTTGGCACCTCCTCCTCATGCTGGTCACCAGCCTGGTCACACACTGCTGTGGGACAGCATCCCATTCCTCAACTAGGATTTGCCGCAAATCAGCCAACATGGTTGCGTTGGTCACTCTGGCAAGTACAGCACGCCCAAGCTGATCCCACAAGTGCTCAATTGGGTTGAGATCTGGACTCACGGCAGGCCATTCCACCCTCTCCACTCCCAAATACTGGAGGTGCTCTGTGATGATCCTGGCTCTGTGGGGGCGAGCGTTTTCATCATGGAGGATTGAGTTAGGTCCCAGATTCTGGAGATATGGGATCGCCACTGACCCCAGAATATCATTCCTGTCAATTAGGTGCCATTCAGGTGCCAGTCACACACCTGTGACTGACATACACCTGCCAGCACTTGAAGCTCAAAACGAGAGTGAATACCAACAGAAGAATATTGCAGGGGATTTTGGCACATTTCTTTGGGTCGCTACCCACACATTTAGCTGTGTTACTCATTCCATGAATGGATGATCCTTACAAGTTGTACTTCATTGTAAAGGTGACCAATCAGGCTTTCCAACGATATACAATACAATACCAATTAGTATTATTAAAGGGGAGGAATAATCAACAAAAAAAGCGTTTCCAAACTTTTTTTGAGGGGTTTATATTTCGATCCTTTAAGCCTTCAGCTCTTTTCTTGGGATAAGATATTATTCTCTGAGATACAAGATAGAGTAATAGAGGTGCATGTAAAGGCAAGGTTAGTGTCCGAGCCGTTCTTTCAGCCAACCATCATTTAAGGCCTGAACTCAACCTGACAGCGTCCTCTTAACTTCCAACATAATGGGTAAAATGTCTTTCCCAGGCAAAGGCTAGTGCCCAGGTAAGACCACTGGTTTTCCCAGCATGAATAAAAGGTGATTTATTCCAAACAGAGTGACTGTCACAAGGGCTTTCAACACTTCCCCAAGTCTCATTTCAGATGTAACTTGTCCCTGTGGAGGCTCTCATTGTGAAGCCCACAACCTCTTACCCTTCCTTCCTCTCTCCATTGCATCCCGACACACCTCATACAATTGCACCCCCCCCCCCCCCCCTCCCAAACACACACACACACACACATCAAGTGGTAATGTCCTCAACTAAATATCCAACATTCCCCGGGCGCAGTATATTCAACTTATCTTGAGATTTGATTCTGATCATTCGGCTTTGAGATTCAGATTTGGTAATCCAGTCCTTTTAATCAAGATTGAATGTTGTTTTTGTGTAGTAATGTTGATCCCAGTGGAAGGATAGTGTGGTATATTTTGACACACACACACACACATATGAGTTGCCTTTCACACACATTCAGGCCTAGGGGGGTTTTACGATTGTTTGTCTTAAAGCCACATGGCCATCACAAGATGGCTTCTTGTGGTCTGTGGCCTACCCCCTGACCCTTAACCTGAGTGACATCATATGTGGGGACTGACCTCTTTTCACACATTGACCATCTCTGAGTAATGTGATAGGACCTTGGTAGAAGCTTGTATTTGCATATCACTGTATACAAATAGGTGAGCGGCTCTGTAATCTGCCTCTTGACCAGCAGACCAGGGGCCTATTCCTAGAGGCGCGATTAACTCTGATCCAGGTTTAAATCTGATCCGGGCGCTAATTTCAGCTTGCATTCGATTCCATCAATGTGGCTCAAATAATTCGCTGCTTGGTTGCTATGCAACCAATCCTTCTGAGCAATTCTGGTCGCGAGCAGGTTTAGAGGCTGGTTTAGGTAATACGTGCGTCAAAAATTTCTCACAGGCGGAAACTATATCCCGAACGACAGTTTCGTCAAGTGTCTTTTAGGAGTTCCCACTTCTTACGAGATAGATAGATAGATAGATAGTTTGACTGTGTGATAGATAGATAATTTGATATTTTGAAAGTGTGATAGATAGACAATTTGATATTTTGAAAGTGTGATCGATCGATAGATAGATAGATAGATAGATAGTTTGATTGTGTGATAGATAACTTGATATTTTGAAAGTGTGATAGATAGATAGATAGATAGATAGATAGATAGATAGATGGATAGATAGATAGATAGATAGATAGATAGATAGATAAGTAACAAAGTATATAAAAAATAGGTATGTCTATGAACTTGCATTGCCGTTATCACAGTGGTGTGGTTGGCGCAGGGGTTAAGGCAGGAGGAAACTTGATTTAATGTAAAAAATCAACCAGTAAAAAATGTTGTTACATTTAACCGAAGCCTTCATGCAAATCGATTTACAATATATATATATATATATATATATATATATATATATATATATATCTGTCTAAGTGAATCATCTATCCATCAGCAATCATAAGAAAAAAGTATCTATGCCAAATCCAGGGTCTAGTTAGAAGAACATACGAGGCGGCGTACAGGGATGAGGTAGAGCAGCTGAGCAAGCTGTGCAAGGTTAACAACCTGCTGCTGAACCAGTCAAAGACCCAGGAAATCATCGTGGACTTCAGGAGGAAAAAATCCGAGGTCCAGCCCCTGCTCGTCGACGGAGGGAGCGTGGAGAGAGTCACAACCCTCCGATTCCTGGGGGTGCACATAGAGGATGACCTGTCCTGGAAGAACAACACAGCAGCCATCATCAAGAAGGCACAACAGCGGCTCTTCTTCCTGAGAGTCCTCAGGAAAGACCACATCGGACAGGAGATGCTGGTGGCCTTCTACCGCTGCGCAGTGGAGAGCATCCTCACCTACTGCATCTGCATCTGGTTCTCCAGCTGCACAGCCGCAGAGAGGAATGCGCTACAGAGAGTCGTGAGATCGGCCCAGAAGATCACCGGCGCCCCCCTCCCCTCTCTGGAAGAGCTGTACAACACACGCTGCCTCAGGAAGGCCTCCAAGATCTCCAGAGACCCATCCCACCCTGGGTACGAACACTTTGCTCGGCTGCCCTCGAACAGGCGGTTCAGGACCATGTTCGCAAGGACAAACTGTACTACAGCAATGACAATAAAGACCATTCATTCATTCATTCATTCATTCATTCATTCATTCATACATTCATTCAAACAGACTGAAGCTCAGCTTCTACCCCAGGGCCATTCAGGCCCTGAACACGGCAAAGACCTAGGTTCTAGGCCCTGGACAATCTAGACAAATTGATGGCAGCTACTAGATTGAAATCAAGTGTAATACTGAAACACAAATGTGTACATTTCAAACCTGCAAACTGCGACACTTTAAATGAATGTGCAATAACACTATGTGCAATATGACAACCCTAGGGTACATAAGGTTCAGAGAATAGGAAATGTTAGAATAGGCATAGCATAGCATAGAGTACAGCACAGTGTTTTATTTGTATAGTATAGTATAGTGGATAGTGTACATAGCCTTTATTTATGTAAACCAGCTCCTTTCCCTTCTTGTTTTTTAGTTGTTTGGTACCTGTACTATATCAATGACAATAAAGACCATTCATTCATTTACTACTCAGAAAGGCTTCAAACACCATTGTAATCGTGTCAGTTCTTGTAAATTAGCCTGCACCATAATTTTATAGCCTTCATACTTTTTTAGATTAGATTTTAGATTAGATTCAGACAACGAAATGCAGTAAAAAGTGAGTCAGAAAAGGGATTTGAACCACTGTCTTAAAATAACAAATTAACACCATGGCAGCGGTCAATACCACTATGCCATCGTGACAATATAATGGTATGTAGCCTGCTGCTGATATCACCACAGTAGTAAATATTCATTTATTAAAATATGAACATATAACAATAACTGGGGCTAGTATGACCTACGCAATCGGTCAGCAATTTCTTGCCAAACCATTTCCCTCGCCTTGTTAATTGCGGCAGTATTGCACTATTTTGCACTATTTTACATACATTTACTTCATAAATATCAAAAAGTAGGAGTGCTGCGCAAAAAGAGTGTAGTATCTTCATTTCGACAGTTCGACTCTTAGGGGCTCTTTATGTCTTCGTGCACGCACCCATATCGAGGATTTCGAAACCGGTGTTCTGTGAACACTGATGACACAAGCCTGATCCTCGTTCAAGGAATCACCTGTGACTTGAATCCCAATCACGAGTTCCCTGAACGCGGTTTTTATTTTAATCGCCGATATACTAATCAATGTACATGGAATACCCCCCAGCTCTTCTTCACTGACCAGCTCATCCATGCAACACCTGCTTTTCTTTTGTCTCTCATCAACAGAGAGAAATACTGTAAATCTGTAATTGTAACTTTGTTTAATAAATAGTCTTAGAGTAGAAGTTTTACTTGTGATCTATTTCAAACAAGTTGTCCTATTTTTCAGGTTTTCTACTCAAAATGACATGCCCACAGTGAATATAGAATATCTCCACAATCACAAGGGCCTTCATAATGATCTTGGTATCAAATGAAAGCTAACAGCTGTGGGGTGGCTGTAAAAGTGTCAGAATCTAAATATATGTTACTGTGTCAGAGTAAATAGAGCTAGAACATTGTGAAAAATCTCAAATTCACTCTTCTCCTAAAAAAACAACAGCTTTTAGAGTGAATATCTGCTTGGAAACCTGACCTTATAGCCCAAATCATCTAGGAATCCGTACTCCAGGGTCTGATGAGTACTTGTGCCAAATGATATGCTAGTAATGTGAGCCAATGCAACTTTGTACCTGTTTTAGTACAGGTATGTTTAGGCGGACAACCAAATTGTGCCATTTGGCAGAAATTTTGGCACCATCAGTGTATCAGACTTTCTCATGTATCAAGACTGTAAAATTGATTATATCTCATTAACATATCACTATAGGTATAAATTGCATCCAAATCCAACTGTTTAGACTCTGTTTGCATCCAGCAGAGGTCTCCTGCGCGGTTTTCTGTGCGCTCCTATAACGCACCCGCCTCGTTTTCACACCAGCTCGGGTTACGCAGTGAATTTTCTCCCGAACCCATTGGTCAAAATGTCATGATTGACCACTCATTTGAAGCGTCAGAGCCAATAGAATCAAGCAGAGGCGGAAAGAATTACTTTCGAGGACCACTGATATGAAAATTCGGGGGTTGAAACGAAGCATGCTTGGTTTTCCTATGTGATTACCGGGCAAGGGAAAAAACGATACGGTCGTTTAGAATGGAATCTAATGAATCGTTTGTGACATCGATTAACATTATTGATAAAGGTAAGCTCTTTATATCTGTTATATTAAACATAGATCCGACTTTCCCCCCAAATATGGAGGAGTCGATAAGAAGTGGTTTTAAGTTAAGAAACAACAATGGTTTAGTGATCCCAGTGGAAGATGGTTTAGGGGAGATTCAGAAGGTGAAAGTCACTGTAAGTACATTGTAAGGTAACTAAGTTGGAGATATTCAAGATGTTCAAGATGTGCACCAAAACAGAGCTCATGGTTGTGGCACCCAGGGCGCTGCTCCGGAAGGTTGGCGACTTCATCCTCCAGGTTGACGGCTGCTCCATCTCCCGTATCTCCCCCAAGTCTGTAACTTGGGTGTCATCCTTGACTCCACCCTCTCCCTCCAGTCTCACATCAAGCCCATCACAAAATACACCTTCTTCCACCTAAGGAGCATTGCTAGACTCCGACCGTCACTCTCGGACTCTGTTGCTGAAATCCATGCCTTTGTCACCTCCCGTCTGGACTACTGCAATGGTGTACTGTTCGGGGTACCCAACAAAACCCTGGACAGGCTCCAGTATGTCCAAAACTCAGCTGCCAGGGTTCTCACACACACCAAGCCGTGGCAACACATCACCCCCACCATCATCCACCTCCACTGGTGTCCAGTCAAGTCCCGCAACTCATACAAAATCCTCCTCCTCACCTACAAGTCCCTCCATGCCCGCACCCCCCAGTACTTATCTGACCTCCTCCACCAACATGCCCCTCCCTGGAACCTGAGGTCCTCAAACTCTGCTTACCACTGTAGTATCTTCTTAAGTAACTTGTTGGAGATGGATCACGAATATGCTTCTGAGTTTTAAGACTATTTATTTAAACAAAAGTACAGTTTACAAGGACAGCTGCTGCTGGTGGTGCTGGAATGATGAGAAGAGCTTGCTGGAGTGGTCGAGAGGAAGTCCCCTGGGCCCACTCCCCTATTTATAAACAATAATATGTAAATACAGTTTCAAACAATAGCCTATCACAATTACTGTAGTTGGTGACCTGGGTGTGAAAAGAAGGAGACCCTAAATGATGTCACCTGGGTTGTAGGGCCCAGACACAAGAAGCCATCTCAGAACGGCCACATGGCCCTCCAACAAAGGGTCGTAAATACCCTATCCCTCTACAGTGAGGAGAATATCTTAAAACAAAAGGCTTATGCATTCTTATACAGTTCATATGGTTTATGTGCATGTATGTGTGCCAAAATATACTACACCACCCCCCGCACCAACCTGCGAACCTTCGAGGACAGAGCTTTCTGTGTGATAGCCCCCACCCTCTGGAACTCTCTCCCTGTGGTGATCCGCAACATCCCCACCCTGAATGCCTTTAAAAACGGCCCTCAAGTCCCTCCTGCTTGCCAAGGCTTTTGGCCTCTAGTTTAGTTATTGTTTTTGTTTGCCTGATTGTTTGTCTGACAGTTTTTTTCTTGTATTTCTTTTTCTTATTATTTTCTTGTATTTCTGTAAAGCGACCTTAGGTCCCCTAAAAGGCGCTATATACATACATATTTAAGTAGACGGTGAGGATAAGATATTACGTGCGTTTTCATATTATGCCTTTGAGTCAGTCCCCTTTAGCAAAGGATGCTAATGTTGTTAAGTGGCTAATGTTGCACTGCTTAGGTAATCATGTTTCTGATCTATGATTCTAATACTGAGGTTTCTGGCTTAATAGCTTGGCATGAGCCATCACAAAACACTTATTCCATGACCCCCCCTGGCACAGCGATTATATGAGAAAGTATAATTTTCTTTACATTTTGTTACAAGCATGTGACAGCTCTTTTCATAATCCTTTTTATTCTAATCAATATTTAGAATTAAATATGATTCATGTTGCCTACAGTATGACATTTGTGAGTACCTACAATATTTTGGGGGAAAAATAAAATAGAAAAAGCATTTCATAGTAAGAAAATGAATGACCATTTTTGGACACACACACACACTAAAGGTTGGGCCTAGATACATTTGAATATCATGATACTTGGAGCATATTGTGATTTTTGGAGAATGCAGTATCATGATATTGTTCTCCTACAGAAAATAATCTGTAAATGTGCTTAAGGCGGAAAAACTCGCAAATATGTTCAAGGCAAGGCAAAGTTTGGCAAGGCAAAGCACTTCTAGGTGAAAACACGTTTCTTTGTTTCATCAGACTATTTACAACCCAGCCATACATTATCTGCGCTGCAATTCAGTCATGTTTGCTCACGCTGGCATGTCTTTACCACACACACACACACGCACATGCACACACACACACACACACACACACACACACACACACACACATGCACACACACTCCTCTACAGCCCATCCCTTGATCTCATATCTGCTCTATTGCTTCATACAGTACACAACCAGCGCAAAACAAGATGGAGAAAAATCAAAGACAGACACAGAGATCCATTATACAACAGTGTAAACTACCAGCAGAGGCCCTTGTACAGTAGACTGCAGTAGCTCCTTTAACCAGGTGCAGCAAGCACCCAGACACGGGTTAGAGATCCCCGCTCTGGGTATTTACTCTTCCGTTGAGTGAGAGAGATTAGCTAAGCCAGGCGGTTGATTTATGGACGGCAGAAACCAATCCCTCCTAGTCTGTGTTCCGCAGCAGTCAGCCCTCCTCCTCCACCACCTCCACCACCGCCGCCACCGTGATTCCCATCCTTCCCAGTCTGAAAGCCCCTTGATACTCTGTTAGCCCTGAGGTGTAATGTTTGATAATACAGAGAGAGAGAGAGAGAGAGAGAGAGAAAAGCATTGATTAAAACCCCAAGATAGTCCATCCAATACCGCCCAGAAGAACATCAGTTATTTTGTATTCTGACACAGCGATTGATAACTCGCAAAGGCGCGTAGGGGAAGACAAATGCAGATGGAAACTAGCTTTGACAAAAACGATAACAGTGTCGGTCTCGGGGGGGAAGACAGAGGTAGGAGCGGGAGCTGTTTAAAATATTTAATCATTTTATGAAGGCGACAAGATGTTGTTTGACCCTGGAGGGGTGTTGAATGTCACATGGATCAGAAATTGCCAAGACTTGGGGGACTTCCGGTGGAGAGAGGAATGGAGTAGTCGCATATCTCGCACTCTCCCATGACCTTATCGTTTACAACCTTTTGCAACCCTAAATACATCTCCGTCCGTTAGCGAAATCAGACGCTAATTATTATTTTTTAGCCAGCACCATGGCTTCTGGAACTAGGCATAAACTTCAGAAGGAAGACGTCGAAAAAGACGAGACACCCATCGAAGCCATCCCGGTTAACATGCTAGCTCTGACGAGGCTACTGGAAGAACACCGCCAGTCCATAGCTTCAGCCCTCTCCATTCAATTTAAGTCCTTGTTCGCCTCTCTCGAAACCAAATTAGATGCCGTACAGGCCACAGTGACTGACTTTGGTGAGAGAATTGAAAGCCTAGAGGCTAATGCCAACTCGACCGAGGACCGCATTCAGGCCCTTGAGAATTCGTGCTCCACTCTAACTGAGGCTTGAAGCTCAAAGCCAAAAACTCAGACTTGGAGGGGCGAAGCCGCCGAAACAACATAAGAATTGTTGGCCTACCGGAGTCTATTGAGGGCCCTCGACCCACAACCTTTTTCTCTGAGGCCCTGGTGGAAATACTCGGCAGCCAAGTCCTGCAAACTGCCCCGGAGCTGGACCGTGCCCATGGTACGCTAGCCGCCAAGCCACGACCGGGGGACAGACCCAGACCCGTAATCGTGTGCTTTCGCCGACACCAAACCAAGGAGCGCAGTGTTTCCTCTACATGCATTTATTGGTGGCGGGCCGCCACGATGGAATTTCCTCCGCCACGAATTGATTCAGT
The DNA here is from genome assembly GCF_963989245.1 of Nansenia antarctica. Lineage (NCBI taxonomy): Eukaryota > Metazoa > Chordata > Actinopteri > Argentiniformes > Microstomatidae > Nansenia > Nansenia antarctica. Next base: position 42,197,347 of record NC_137690.1, read on the forward strand.
CCACAAAAAAAAAAAAAAAAAAAAAAATCAAAAAATAAATAAATAAATAAATAAAAGAACATTTTAGCTGATTACAATATATCTGATCCTAGATCAGCGCTATAATGGATGTTGACTAAAAGTGCACCTAAATCCACGCCCATCTCTCTCTAACCGCTGATCCAAAATCAGATTAATGACATTCAGTTGACGACGTGACACAAGGGCTCCTGATTGGTCTAAATGTGAACTGTGGTATTATTGTTATTGTGTACAGGCCACCGTAGTAACATCCGGGGGGTATTCCATCAACATCGCTAAAGGGAAAATCCAGGTTTAGTCTGATAAATCTCGCGAGAGTTCTTACAAATATCCAGGCATATTCTGATAGGTCTCGCGAGAGTTATCAAAAATAAGCCAGGATTTTCCTTTAGCGACGTTGATGGAATACCCCCCAGGTCAGGTGGGCAGGTTACGACGAGACAACAAGAGACCGGTATTGTAGAGCTTACAGAGCGAGTTAAAATAAAGACACTTACATTGAAATACAGAAGGACTCACGTGTATGTTTAATAGAATAACACGACATGGTGTCAGAAGTCCTGTAAGTGAGTGTTAAGAGTTAGATCGGCCGACAAGTGTCATTTGAGCTCGTGACGGTGAGAAGGGAGAAGAAAAGATGGATGCTAATGCTAACGCGGGAGCAGCTGCAGTCCAGAGAACGGCGCCAGTTTCAAGTGCTACGTTAGCAGACATTAGCAAGTCAAAAAACGATTCTTATGTGCCGTCACTTTAGCAACGACACAGTATTGTCAAGGGGAAAAGAAGGGGAGACGATTTTTTTATTGACAACGGAATTACATGCTGGAAAAACATGCAGCTAAAATTCAGGGAACATTTGGACAATAAGAGACACACGGGAGAAGTACGGGAAAACAGGGCTCATGTGGGTCTCATCAAAGGTAAGAGTTTGTTTTCTTTAACTCAGCTGATACTCAGCTGTTTACCGAATGCTCCATCTGACTGTGATTTTACTTCTGTAATGTGGTGGGTTGACATAATTCACGCACGGAACTATAGGTTGAGACTATTGTTCCGTCCGTAGTACCCAAGTTGTTTAGACTGTTCTATTTACTGCTTGAGTGTGTTGTTGACAATCGTTCATGTCCTTCATTAAACGTTTAGCTTTGTCATTTGATACGCCGCCTACGACTACCATCTCTCTGCACTACAGTAAACAGTTAATCAGTAACATTAGCCGCTTTTGTGCTCATGTAGGCCTACTTCGTATTATATTATAGCTGATGATCTTTGTGTGTGTATGTGACTGTCAGTCACAAGTTTATATTCTGTATATTCCTTTTTTTTTTTTTTTGGCCATCCTCTAGTTTTGGCTGTGATTAGAAAAGAAAAAAAAATCGTTGTTTTGAGCGCGCGTGCGCGTTAAATGCGCGTGCACGCGAAAAAAATCTCGCGCGCGCTGCGCGCGCCGTCACGGCCACCCGCCACCATTGTAAAAATTCCTGGAGGAAACACTGGAGCGGGTTGTTCGCGAGGCCCGCAAGCGGAGGAATGACCTGAAGTACCAGGACACACCGATACGCATTTACGAGGATTACTGTCCCGATGTCCTGGAGCAGAGGGCGGTCTACCGCGATGTCATGGCCAAGCTATACAACCTGGGCCTACGACCAGCTCTACTATACCCGGCAAAGCTCCAAATCACCGATAAAGAAGGCAACAAGACACGGTTCTCCTCGGTCAAGGAAGCCACCGTCTTCCTTAGTTCCTAGTTCCTGGCCTACCATGTAGTTAAAGCTAAGGACACTTTAACCTGAGCCCGAGGATGGCCACAATGCTAACGCTACATGAGTAGCAGCTAATGCTAAAAACACGGTAGGCCTCACAATGCCCTGAATAGCCGATAATTGTGTTGTTATTGGGACAATGTCCAGTTATCTAGACCCGATACCTCAGTTAATGTTTTATAATACGTTTTTTTTGTCCATTGGGACCTCCCTTAATTGTTTTTATATCACTTTATCTGGACTTAATAGGGCTGTTTATTTGGTTTGTTATTGTCTAGTTCGCCTAGCCTAACCGTATCACCATGGGCCTGACTGATATTACAGTCTGACGCTGGGTGCACACAGGGCCATTGGGTTGCGTCGTTCTGGCGCAACCTGTTGGGATGGACTTGACGTACTTCAACGTGCGATGCAGACGCAACAACTCTACTCGTGTTGCTAGCGAAGTTTCCCACAGAAGTGGGGAAAAAAACGTCAGATCAGATATATAAACGGGTTATTTTGATAAACTGGACACATTTTGTGAATATATATGGTTACTTTCTCGCCTGAAAACATATAAAAACTTCATAAAATGACATATTAACACTTGTAGAGCCAAATTACAGATTTTAGCCAATGGCGGCCAAAATTGAGGATTTAAAATCTGAGGCGAGAGCTCCGGGCAAGAAACTACTTCAGGTTTACTTCCGGATCCAACGCAACGCAAAAAGCTGAAATTTTTTGACTGATTGCCGCACCCTGACGGTCAAGAAACGCAATGCAGAGCAAGGCAACTGATCAAGGCAACTGATCAACGCAACGGCCCCATTGAGATGAATGACTTCCGGTGCAACGCAATGGCCCTGTGTGCACGGAGCGTAACAGCTAGCGAACTTCTTGGTCCCTAAATGGGCCTGCTTTGTTGGTTTATATTTTTCATACTTTTATACTTTTGGTTAACATTGTGTAATAATCGGATTGAAAGTAATTGATGCGATGCAACAACAGTGTTTAGTTATGCTACTTGGTTAGCGACAGACATCACTCAGGGCGCCGCCATTTTGTATGTATGCGGAGACCACAGCACCCCTTGTGCCCCGGTGGCGGGGGAAGGACTTGATTATTATTATTTAACGCCTCAAAGGCAACAGGATTGTCTATGAACTCTCTACTTTTTGCAGCTTTATCGTCTACTTTTCCGATAGATAGAAGCAATGCGTCATAATATATTTCTGCACTGAACCTGTTTACATATGTGTATATATATAATCTTTTTTTTCATTATTATAATTATTATATTTGTATTTGTATTTATTTTTTCTAAACCAAAAAGTATACTCTCCTGAAAGATGTATAACATATAATAACATTTCTTTATTTTTGTTATTACCATTATTTGTTATGGCTTGTCTGAGTTTATCAGAAGTTTTCTGCCCAAGCTATACTTTCAGACAGATATTTATGGAGTTTTCTTTTGTTTTTCTTTTCATTTATTTATTACTATCTGCGTGTTCAAGGGTTACATAGTTCATCATGGGAACCGCGGCTGAAAGGGAGTCGTGAGTATGGAAAAAAACACAGGAAGCTTGATAAGGGTTTTGGGATTAGTAACAGGGTGGGTTTTTGTGTTTATTTATGTTTTTGTATAACTTGCTTTGTTTTTATTTGTTTTTCTCCCCCGCTTGTCATGCTAGCACCCTTCATTCCAAATTCTCCGCTAGGGCAAGAGGGACGGCCATCATAATTGGCAAAAACGTGTCATTTGAACCCTCGAAAACTGTAGAAGATCCTAATGGAAGATTTGTGGCCGTGTCAGGTAGACTTTTCGATATCCCAGTGATTTTAGTAAGCCTGTACGCCCCCGTCTGGGACGATGACAAATTTATCGCTCACCTTTTTTCTTCCCTCCCCGATATAGATAGCCATTATCCGATTTTGGGAGGCGATTTTAATCTTATCCGAGATCCCCATCTTGACAAGTCATCTAAACCCTCCGCTCTGTCTAAATCTGCCATGGCGCTGGAATCATTTACAGATAGGCTTGGCCTAATTGACCCCTGGAGGTCCTCCCACCCATCCACCAAAGCCTTTTCATTTTTTTCCCACGTACATCGCTCATACTCGAGAATTGATTTCTTTCTCGTCGACAACAGACTTTTACATTGGACTGACTCCAGTACGTACCACAGCATTGTGATCTCAGATCATGCCCCCACTTCAATTGACATACATTTCCCTAACCATAACCTCCCATCCAGACAGTGGAGACTCTCTCCTCTTTTATTAACCAACACACGTTTCAGAACATTCTTTTCGGAAGAGATCACTAACTTTTTTCAGATAAATGATACCCCCGGCATTACGAAAGGCACCCTGTGGGAGAGGTGTAAGGCCTATTTGAGGGGACAGGCTATTTCTCTTGCGTCACATATGAGGAAGGCAGATACAGCTAGCATGGTAGGGATTTTAGATGAACTCCAAAGGGTCGACACGCAGTACGCTATCTCCCCCACTCCTATACTTTATAGCCAACGCCTTAAGCTTCAGGCCGAGTTTGATCTTTTATCAACAGCTAAAATTGAAAGGCAATTGCTGAAATCAAAACAACGTTATTTTGAAATGGGTGAGAAGGCTGGCAAACTCCTCGCCCATCAGGCCAGATCTGCAGCTCTCTCTAGAGTGATCCCCAGGATAAAGTCACCAGAGGGGACTATTGTCTCTGACCCAAAAGCAGTGAACAAAGTCATCCTAAACTTTTACTCTGACCTTTATTCCTCTGAATACTCACCTGAGGCCTGGAGAGACCCTAACCCTCTGGAACTGATCATGTTTCCCAAGGTTAGCGCTAATGTGGCTAATGAACTAGGAATATCAATTTCGACTGCTGAGGTACAGGAGGTACCTACAGAACGGCAAATCCCCAGGCCCGGACGGTTATATTGTAGAATTGTACAAGTCATATGTGTCACAATTTGATGTAAACAGACACCGCTCGGAAATGAGAAAGACGTCAAATTCGTCTTCAAAGTATTTCTGACATAAAACTCAGATTTTCGTTTTTTTAGCTAACATTCAACTCGAAGATGTGAAGTACCCACTCGTTATTTTTCCGAACAGTTTTACGTTAATTAAATAAGTGTAATCTAGCATCAAAATAGGCTTGTTTGTCATGCTTCTAGCTCAAAATAACACGAGCATCACCCTTGGGTGTGATTGGCTGTTGAGCTCTTGGGGGAGGGACAAAGGAAGCCCTGTTTGTTTTGAGAATGTGTTCTGCTTAGAATGAACACTGTTTAGAATGAACACTGCTTAGAATGAACACGGTTTAGCTCATCAATTGTTCAGTAATGACTGAAGGCACAAAGAAAGTCCCCAAGAAATGAAACTTTACTAGGACAACATACGGATTTCACGGGATCAACATACCACACATGTAAGTAGCCTACAATCCTTTGTTTGTGTTGGGCTAGCCGCGTTAGCGTTAGCATTAGCTAGTACGTTCTGTGTCGTCGTATTGCCTTTTAAAGACTTTCTAGAACAATCGCATAGTAGCACATTATGCTGTTCTTATAAGTTGTGTTGTTGCTACTGTGTACAGTTAGTTAACTGTTTGTCTTTTGTTACTTGGGTTGGGCTAGCCGTGTTAGCTTACTAGCATTAGGTACGTTCTGTGGTATTGAGTAAGTCTTTCTAAAACAATCGCATAGCACATTATGCTGTTGTGTTGTGTTGTTGATACCGTGTACAGCTAGCTAACTGTGTTTATTTTTGTCTGTTTCAGCTTTGATATAAGGAACCTGGCGTGGTTATGGACCCCAATTGAAATAAGCCAGTGGCTTTCTTGGGTTTTTATCCTTTTAGTTGACCTTGTATGTAATATGTACTTTCATGTACCTACTTCTGCAAATCTTCTAATAAAGTTTTCAATCAATCAATCAATGGCTGAAAATCACTGATGTCAAGATCTGGCCAGACAGAAGTATCTCTGGCCCTGAACACAGCAAAGACCTAGGTTCTAGGCCCTGGACAATCTAGACAAATTGATGGCAGCTACTAGATTGAAATCAAGTGTAATACTGAAACACAACTGTGTACATTTCAAACCTGCAAACTGCGACACTTTAAATGAATGTGCAATAACACTATGTGCAATATGACAACCCTCGGGTACATAAGGTTCAGAGAATAGGAAATGTTAGGATATGTATAGCATAGCATAGAGTACAGCACAGTGTTTTATTTGTATAGTATAGTATAGTGGATAGTGTACATAGCCTTTATTTATGTAAACCAGCTCTTTTCCCTTCTTGTTTTTAGTTATTTTTTTCCTAGCACCAGGGGAGCCCCCCCTCCCAAATTTCGTTGTTTGGTACCTGTACTATAGCAATGACAATAAAGACCATTCATTCATTCCTTAATTCATTCATTCATTATTTACTTGTGATTATTGTGATGATGGTATTGTTGTGTTTATGTACCTTGCTGCAAAGCTAATGTTGAAGAACCACAGCCAAAGAGTTGTATTATTGTGTACTGTAAAATAAATTCTGATTCTGATTCAAGACTTTTTTGTTTCATTAAAAGAATAATAGTTACAACAACCATAAAGCCTATATAATGATAAGCTGGCTAATTAGCTTAGGTAATACCTTGCTAGGTAATAATGTTAGCTATACTGTAGCTGTCTGACCCAGTGAGTAACACTGACATATTGACAGCTGAGTGGTTGGGGGTGGGGTTAACCAGATATTGTTACCGCCCATTACCTGGCTGTGAAGGTGAGAAAAAAACAACATCTTTGAAGGGGATTTTCTCTGCTTAGTGATTTCAGGTGTAGCAACTTTCAAATACTCATGTTGTCTTCAATTTGTTTCCAATTTCAATGTATGATGCATAATTTGAAAGCTTACAATCTGTAGTTTAAGCACATGTAAAAAACAGAAAAATGATTTCGCCTACAGGTAGCCCTTTTCATTGGGATGTGTCACATATTCACATCTAATCTCCCCGCTCTTAGCTAAAGTTTACAACGAATCCTTTGTTAATGGTCAACTGCCCCCAACTCTATCTGAAGCCACTATATGTCTCATATTGAAGAAAGACAAAGACCCTCTTGACTGTGGCAATTTTAGGCCTATCTCCCTCCTCAATGTGGACCAAAAGATCCTGGCTAAGGTCTTACGAACCTTAATTTCATTGGACCAGACTGGTTTCATGGTTGGGAGGAATTCCTCTTTTAACACCAGGCGGCTGCTCAACATAATTAGCTCCCCCAGCCCAATCGTCCCTGAAGTAATAATATCCCTAGATCAGGGTTTCCGTTAACCGGTAATTACCGGTCTTTGTCCGGTAAAATGTGTTGATGATAATGAATAATTCAAATTTGTTTGGCTTCGGGCCACCATTTTCAGCTGAGCACCAAACACACACACACTCATACACGCACAACACTGCCCGAGAGAGAAGGACCCGCCCCCTTTAGTTAGCCTGCCCGAGAGAGAAGGACCCGCCCCCTTTAGTTAGCCTGCCCGAGAGAGAAGGACCCGCCCCCTTTAGTTAGCCTATAGGCTAACTAAAGGGGGCGGGTCCTTCTCTCTCGGGCAGTGTTGTGTGTGTGTTTGGTGCTGAGCTGAAAATGGTGTCCCGAAGCGGAGCGCCTTAACTTTATCGCACAATAACAAGGATAACAAACGAAACGGACAACATTTACACTATGGAGACAAACTTCAGCGATATGATCTAACAGCCGGTCTTCAGGACGACATACAAAAACAGTTATGTTCTCCTCATTGTCATACTCCCGAGTCCGATTAAGTATGATTTGACAGGCAGCTAAACGAAATGCCTTCCCAACCAGCGAGACCTGGGGGGTATTCCATCAACGTCGCTAAAGGAAAATCCTGGCTTATTTTTGATAACTCTCGCGAGATTTATCGGAATATGCCTGTATATTTTTAGGAACCCTCGCGAGACTTTGTCAGACTAAACCTGGATTTTCTTTTAGCGATGTTGATGGAATACCCCCCTGGTTATAGAAATGACGTTGTTTTATTGATTTAAAAAAGGGTAAAACTGGAAAGAGAAAATAGAAAACTCACATTAATCCCAAACAATTTAACAAACTTCAGTTAACGTAATGTGGAGTCCGTTCATTGATCGATGCTGTCTGTTCAGTTCCCAGTGAGGCGCCCGTTCAGCGCTGGACATAATGGCATAGCGCGCATGCGTCAAATCATGTTATATTATATAGCTCGCATCTAATCGTATCGGATGAGAAATAGACATTAAATGGCATATATAGGCCGCTACACAACAGTAATCACCGCGACAAACAGCTATATTATATTTTATTATGATGACCGGAATAATTCACATTTGTCCGGTAAATCGAAATCTTCCCGGACACAATGTCCGACGGCAAATTTTTCTAACGGGAACCCTGCCCTAGATGCTGAAAAAGCATTTGACAGGGTTGAATGGGAATACCTGTTCTATGTTATGGATAGGTTTGGCTTTAGCCCCGACTTCATTGCTTGGATTAGGCTGCTCTACAAATCCCCCATGGCTTGTGTTCTCACCAACGGTGTGAGGTCGCCTCCCTTTGCTCTCCACCGTGGCACCAGACAGGGATGCCCCCTCTCCCCTCTCCTATTTGCTCTGGCCATCGAACCCTTGGCCATTTGGCTCCGGGGGGAGGAGAGAGTTGAAGGCATCACCAGGATGGGCACTACTCACAAGCTGTCATTATACGCGGATGACTTGCTATTATGTGTTTCCAAACCTGTCTCATCCCTCCCAGTCATCAAAGACATCTTAATACAATTCGGCAGATATTCCGGCTACAAGCTAAATTTCAATAAAAGCGAGCTCCTCCCCATCAACAAATCAGCTAAGAAATTACCCCGGTCCTCCCTCCCATTTAGAGTGGTCCTGGATGGTTTTAAATATCTGGGAGTTTTCGTCATCACCTCATTTGACGACCTCTTTGCAAAAAACTTCCGCCCTCTCATTGATAAGGCTAAGCTCGACATGATTCGGTGGTCCTCTCTCTCATCCTGTCTCTGACGGGCAGAATTAATCTGGTTAAAATGGTGATTCTCCCTAAACGTCTCTACTTGTTCCAGCACGTCCCGATCTTTATGAGTAAGTCCTTTTTTCGTCAACTAGATCAGCTGATATCCTCGTTCTTATGGGCTAATAAACCCCCACGAATTAAGAAAGCTATCCTACAACCTCCCAAGAAATCTGGCGGTTTAGCCTTACCCAACTTCATTCAATATTACTGGGCGTGCAATATTGATAAACTTCGTCATTGGTTCAAAGACAGGGCCGAAACACCTCCTTCATGGGCCCAGATAGAACTACAGTCATCAAAGGTCTCCCTTCAGTCTCTCCTCACGGCACAACTTCCCCTTAAAATCCACAACATCTCCCAAAACCCAGTTGTCACCAACTCGACTAAGATCTGGCTACAATTCCGTAAACATTATGGAATGGATAAACCTTCCACCCTGGCCCCAATCTATGAAAATCACTTATTCCCACCCTCTTCTTTTGACCCCACCTTTCGTATTTGGCGTGACAAAGGCTTAGCTAGTGTCAAAGATCTCTACAAGGACAGAATTTTTACAGACTTTGCAGAGCTCTCATCCAGGTTTGAACTGCCCCAATCTCACCTTTTCCGTTTTCTCCAGGTCAGACATTTTATTAAAACTAAATATCCCCACTTCCCCAATCACCCACCCGGGTCCCTGTTCGACTCTTTACTCAGTCTAAAGCCCGCTCAGAAACGCTCTATCTCCATAATTTATGACTCCATTGACTCCCTCAACCCGGCTCCAGCAGCCCACCTGAAACAGACCTGGGAACAGGAAATTGGGGTGCCGATACCTGACGATCAGTGGGAGCAAATCCTTGATTTAGTCCATTCAACCTCTATGTGCGCTAGACACGGCTTATTACAAAGGTCCTCTTCAGAATACATTACACGAATGCTCGACTGACAAAAATATATCCAGACACCAGCGACGCTTGCAACAGATGCAAACAATCACCTGCTAACCACACCCACATGTTTTGGTCTTGTCCGAAATTGACAGACTTCTGGCGCCAGGTATTTGACACACTCTGGACAGTTTTTGACAGGAACCTCGAACCTGAACCTCTCACAGCCCTATTTGGAATTGGTATCCCATCGCCTACAACACCCATGTTTTCGCTTACAAAGAGACGCGTCCTTGCCTTTACAACGCTACTGGCAAGAAGACTTATTCTATTTAAATGGAAGCACACCCTCCCCCCTTCACATAATAGCTGGCTCAAAGAGATCCTGAACCACATTAAACTAGAAAAAAATTGATTTTCACTTTGAAAGTACAATACAACCTTTGACATGACTTGGAAGCCTTTCGCCGACCACCTGAGCAAGATCACCATTCAACCAGATGATGACTAGATGCCCCCCCCCCCCCTCCTTACCCTTATTGTTCTATTATGATTTTGATTTTATGTTATTGTTTGTTTGGGGTTATGCTTTTGGTTTGTGTTAATTTCATTACTTTTCTTTTGAGGGTATTACCATTACGTTTTATTCATTTCTTTTTATCAATGATGAACTGGGGGTGGGAAACATCTAGGGGCATAATAGGCTGTATAGGGGCTGATGGAGGTGGCTCTCCATTTTCTAGGTATTTACTACCGTTTAGATACTATATATATATACTCATTTATTTATTTTGTCATGTAACGCTGTCTACATGCCGCTATGCCTGATACGAACCAGCTCACCCGACCACCCCATAAGTAACGTGTAATGTCTAAACGTATATGTCTAAAATTAAATGTATAAAAAGAATTAAGAAAGAAAGAAATTGCCAAGACTTAAAGTAAAAAGAAGGAGGGAGGTAAGGGAGAGAGAGAGGGTCTGGTTCTGTGATGGCTTCTAGATGATATTATTTGAATTGTCATCTGTTATTTGGTTCCAATGTCTTGAGGTTATAGAAAACAATCTATTCTCAGGGAAGACAGAAAGAGGGAATAATACGAAAACGGTTAGTGTTGTTTTTTATCATTATTAAATATTAAGAGATGTGCAAATACAAGCAGGTTGTTGTCTGCTTTTCTAGCCGTCAGGCAGGAAGGGAAGACAGAAAGAAAACAATTGCATACAGATGATGTACTTTAATCTGTCCACACTGAATATGGATGAAGACAAACTACAAAGACCTCTGGAAATGTTTTTTTTTAAAAGGAATGAATTTTATTCAGCACAATGATGTATTTTGCATTGTAATGGACTTTATCTTACCCCAAGTCAGTGAAGTTTAGAGACCTTGAGCACCTTAACTTGGACAATAGTTACACATGTTACACATTTGACCCCTACTGTTAGACCCGGGTCAAAAACATGACAAATACTTTCAAAATACTTTAGCTGTGTTTGATTTAGCCTTGCCAATACAATAGACCCAACATAATAGTCCCCAAACTCAAAATCGAAGTACAGCTCAGATACTTTGTATTTAATCCGTGTCTACCTACTGTACACACACCACTGTTTGAGTGTCATGTGTCAGTCTAGTGTGTGGTGCTGTATATGGCCTGTATACCTCCAACAATCCCAATCTGTCAGTGCCCAATCATTCCTGTTGTCCACCCTTGTCCTGACAACAGAGTTCCAGACCCTCTCCATATGGCATGTGGCAAAACCATGCAGAGGAACAGCAGGAACCTGAAGATATCAAAGAATTCCAAGCCCACCCCCCCCCCCCCTCCCTCCCCCTGCTCCAACAATTCAAAAAGGCAATTCAAGGGGACTTTTCTTTACAGTATTTGAGGAAATCTCCCACAAAAAATGTCCGGTGTTCCAATCCTCTTCTCAAAATCTGATGTCTGAGAAGCAACAGACAATTAAAGCTTTGTACACACATAAAGATTTTCTAAATCTTAACAGATTTTTTATCTGAGAGAGTCCCCACTCATGGATTGAACAGTTTTGATCGTATTGTGTGTGGTGTGCTACGATATTCCCAATACAGCACACCACATAAAGATCTGCCCTACGACAGTCTATAGTCTCGTCCCCCAAGCCAGAAATTTTGCGTGATCAGGGTAGTAGTACCCTGACTGACCTGTACAAGGCAGCCATGTGCGACAGGGCAAATAAAGTGGCGAAGAACGAAAAGAAGAAGACGCGTCAGTCAGCTCGCTTCTTGATTGGCTACATTCCATTCCACATCACAATCGGACTCGGGAGTCGCCCACACACAAGAGGACTTTTGATCGTAAATATTTTTAAACGTTATATATTTTCTGAGCAGATTGTTGGGAGAAATTGACCCTTAACACACCTCACACCACAAGATCATCTTGTAGGATAATCTTTAGAGCCATCTGAAAATCGGGCCAAAATCGGCCAGATTATCTTCATGTGTGTACCAGGCTTAACTAATGAGAGATATAACTACTTCTATTATAAAGAGTTAAGAGAGGATAACATGAAAACCAGCTTAAACACGTAGGATTTGCATGTTTTCCGTGCTGGTGGGGTTACTATACTGTACCTGTCTTGGACCATGCATTGATGATGAACCATAGAAAATGATTCCAGAAGTTTCCCTTTCAGTTCCAGTTCATTAGTGAACCCCATCCCTACCCAGACACAAACAGTGAAAGAGAGACAGAGTGAGGGAGAGAGAGAGGGGGGGGGGGGAGAAAAAGAAGAACATAAGGAGACATTAAAAAACGGTTGAACTGAAAGGGGCGTTTGAAAGTGTGTCACCACATCCCAACCAGATTAAAGAGGTCTTGACATCTTCAGCCGGGTTCGGGGTATAGACTTCATAAGGATTTGGCTCAGCCACTTAAACACCAATGACAAAGGAGATCCCAAACAAACTCTTCCACAATAATTACGTGTCAACTGTTCAGGATGGCATCATTGCAAGTTAGGTATAATTTAAGAGGGAGCATTTAGTAGAATAATATAGCCTACCCACTCTGTCATTTTTAAACGTTAAGCCACTTATGGTTGGTAGTGGGATTTGGGCTCAGGTATGGATTGATGTATGCAGTTTTAGACATGATCCTTGAAGGAGCATTAATGGCAAATTCCATATTGTTGAACATTACAACAGATTCTCATTGATGGCATTCTACGTAAATGAATGTAAACTCATTATCAAGGAATGTAGAACTGTCTAAATACTCTACTCACACTAAAGCACAACAGTGGTGATGCCCGGGTTAAGTCAAAATGTTGGGGGAGCTTGGGTCAAAAAACTTAAAATCAAAGATCTGGCAGTCCAGCCTAAGTAAGTGGAGAGAGACCAAAGGGGTGTATTATTGTTTTTAGTTGTTATTTATTTGATTGTGTGTCCTGTGGTACCTTATAGTAATGCATGTATGCCTGCGTTTTTTTAAAAGTAAATAGATAAATGTTGGACTATTTCTGTCTAGATCTATTACACTTATTATCAATGATTATATGTGATACCTTATACCAGAAACAAAATGCCACACCAAGGGCCTCATTTATAGAAAGTACTTTGGATCAAATTGTATCTTACCCGTGTCATACGTAGAAAACAACATCAAAGTAGTGATTTATAACATTTCAACGTGAGTCAATTTGACCGTGGAAACGATTGTAGCTCTACGCCAGGTATTGACTTGATGTACGCACATTACCTACTGGTTATGCGGAGTTATTAATGGCATGTGAGCCGCACTGCCTATACTGTAATTAATGCAAAGGCTCGTAATAAAATTATGAGAAATCAGCCGAGAAAATTAGTTTAATTCAAAATTTAAAGGGAACTGATGTTTATGAATGTATTTCAGTCTTCCTTTATATGCCAATAGGTTATTGTATTGTGTAATTATTCTAAATTGAGGCGTGATAAAGGCGGTCGGGTATATCTCAGCCCTCCCTCAGCCGCATACTGCCTTATGTGATCGGGGGAATTCGGGGGCGAGCGTTTGCCACCGCGCGTCTATTTCTGATAAAAGACAGTCGATCTCCTCCTCAGTAAAGTTTTTCTTCTTTCGTTTGTCTACCATCATGTGAACTCGTCAAAGGTGCTGCACAACACCTCAATTAAGCCTATTTATAGCACTTGGCTTAATTCAGCCGCTATAATTGAGCCACTATCACAGGGCGTAAATACAGCTCATTCACCTGCGTTCAATTTCAAGTATTTGTGTTATTTATAGATGGAAGTACGTACACAATTTTAAACAAGCGCAGCCCGTTTTATGAATAATGCTTACGTCCATTTAGAAAAATAGGCTTACGTGCAAGTCAAAGATGACGTTCAAGTACATTTTTATAAATGAGGCCCCAGGACTAAATACAATATTTGAACTTTGTTTAAACCCATCAACATCTTTGCCATGGATACATTTTCCAATGAAAACTATTCAATGCAGGTGTATTTCATCACCATTTCATCATTGTCTAGTAGAAATATGGTAAGCTTCTAGTTATCGTCCACTGTTTCTTCTCTCCCCATTCTCTTCTTTGCTCCCAGATCTGGAACATTCACCAGTGCCAAACTCTGTTTCTCCCTTGCTGCCCAGTTTGTGTTGCTCCACTGCCAGTCGTTGGCGTTTGTTGGCCCTCCTAGGTGCGCACACACACACACACACACACATACATCACACACACACACACACACACACCATACACACACACACACACCATACACACACACACACACACATACATACATCACACACACACACACACACACACACCATACACACACACACACACACACTGTGTCCTTGAAGACGTTGTGCTCTTGCCTCTCACACCTGCATAGCTGTCATATTAGCTCTTGTCACATATCTCCTAAGGTTATTGTGCATGCTGCGGAAGGTCATCAAGAAGAGTGGGTTCTACTCAAATCGACTGTAAACATAGGAGGGGGGGGATGCTGTGTCAGCCATCTTATCTTAGTTTTGTCGTCTCAAACCAACCTTGCTTAACACTAGAACAGCCGTGCCTTTTTTACCTACTAAAAGAGCCGCCTCGGGCGTCAAATATTTCCTCTCTTTACAATGCTCAAGCTACTATTTACACACAACGACCACTAGTTTGGCCGCTTGTAAATTAGCCTGCTTCCTACACAGAAAAACGGCAAAATAGCTTTATACTAGCTTATCCTGATGTGATTTTGAAAATGTAAGGATACTGTGTGGTAGAACACACATATCTAGGAAAAGTCATGAAAGGAGGGTCCTGAAATTTGATCGAGTGCAAAGATATACATGGCTGTTCTTGTGTTAACCATGAACCTTTTAAACTCTCACCTACTGTTTATCTGTTCTAACATGAATGATTAGCCTACCAACATTGGATAGATATAGCCATCATTGTCATTTGCATGGATTGGCACTTCTTGAGTATATCAAGTGAGTTAAGATAGCCGTAGTTTCAACCTCACTTTTATCATATTTCACAGCAAAGGGAAGGTCGGTCGGTGTTTGGTGGGCAAAACAATCTGGCTGACAGTTGGTTTTCTCTGCAGCCGAGGTGGACAGTATCTGCTCAGTCCAATGAAAGGTAGACCTCTTGAAAAAACAGTTGTCTCAATAATGTCCTGGATGCGAGTTTTGCTATTGATTCCCCCCCCTTCCCCCAATGTCGATGGCAATTCTATGTCTACAATACAATGTTTTCGCCTGCTCTCTGTAAAGTGTGCCATCTGGTGGATGCAAGTGCAAGTGCATCTAGACGAGAGCGATTTTTTTATCACCTCAAGGGTGTGCATGCTTCCCCCAGAGCTCCACAGGCATAGCACTGCACTGGAGGTCTGCAGAGATGTACCCCCATTTTATTGTTGCTGTATCTCTATGTGTTCTGTCAGCTGCATTGCCAAATGAATTGTTCAAACTGTACCACAGACATCTTCACTAAATTGAAGTTTTATTAATTCATTACTAACCATGAGAACTCATAATAAGATAATACTGTATCTTATCCTTTTTTACCTCTCTTGTATTTCTAGATCGACACTCCCCTTCTCAGCCTTTGTGGTTGTATGGATCTGCCTGACACAGGTATAGCTGACAGAGACGTACACGATGCCTGTGTGGGAGGGAAAGACACCCACGACCAAGTGCCTTTAACCAGGCAGTAGCACAGCGGGACGCCTTGGCAGACAATGCCCTTAATAGCATCTTAGCTGTCAAGCCAGACAAGGTTGCTGAACTTGAGACAAGCCTGTCAAAACTCTTAGGTGACTGTGAGTAGCAAAACACTATTGAATGCAAACATGAGTGGCCATTTGTACAAGCTGGGACTGAGAATGTTGCTGATGAGTCTAGATGAGACTGGCCTCCTTCAAAGCTGGCGTGAAGCCAATCATAGGACTATTTGCTAACATTGCTAAGAAGCAGTAGCAATGCAATGTATTTTACACCTAGGCCTTCAGTGATATCCTCCCGCAATTAAAACCGCCTTTGAATAACCTCACCATGACACTATGAATGAATGAATGAATGAATGGTCTTTATTGTCATTGATATAGTACAGGTACCATACAACGAAATTTGGGAGGGGGGGCTCCCATGGTGCTAGGAAAAAAAACTAAAAACAAGAAGGGAAAAGAGCTGGTTTACGTAAATAAAGGCAATGTACACTATCCACTATACTATACTATACAAATAAAACACTGTTCTGTACTCTATGCTATGCTATACATATCCTAACATTTCCTATCTCTGAACCTTATGTACCCCAGGGTTGTCATATTGCACTTAGTGTTATTGCACATTCATTTAAAGTGTCGCAGTTTGCAGGTTTGAAATGTTCACAGTTGTGTTTCAGTATTGCACTTGATTACAATCTAGTAGCTGCCATCAAATTGTCTAGATTGTCCAGGGCCTAGAACCTAGGTCTTTGCTGTGTTCAGGGCATGAATGGCCCTGGGGTAGAAGCTGAGCTTCAGTCTATTTGTCCTTGCGGACATGGTCCTGAACCGCCTGCCCGGGCAGCCGAACAAAGTGTTCGTTCCCAGGGTGGGATGGGTCTCTGGAGATCTTGGAGGCCTTCCTGAGGCAGCGTGTGTTGTACAGCTCTTCCAGAGAGGGGAGGGGGGCGCCGATGATCTTCTGGGCCGATCTCACAACTCTCTGTAGCGCTTTCCTCTCTGCGGCTGTGCAGCTGGAGAACCACACGCAGATGCAGTAGGTGAGGATGCTCTCCACTGTGCAGCGGTAGAAGGTCACAAGCAGCTCCTGTTTGAGGTGGTATTTCGTGAGGACTCTCAGGAAGTAGAGCCGCTGTTGTGCCTTCTTGATGATGGCTGCTGTGTTGGTCTTCCAGGACAGGTAGGGCTATAGACTACTGTAATTCAACGTAAACACCCCATATTCAACAGTAATATGAAAGTTAACTCTGAGGTCATCAAACCGAACAGTAATGTCACGGTTTCAGTACTTAATTCCTCAAAAAGACACGTACAACATAAACACAAATGATTACTAACAAATGAACGCCACTGAACAAACATACAGAGCACTTGCATAGGACATTTAAAAGGTAATAATATAACTCTTGAAGTCTGAACACCATGCATGCAACATAACTCTGGATATCTGAACACAATGCTAACTGTGTAGCCCAGTCGCTACAATAGGTGACTGCGACTGGTGAACTTGCAAACCACACTCTCACTCGAAGGGGTCAAAAAGTGAAAGTGGAACTTATTTCAACAACATCTATTTTTTATTTTTTTTCATAACACCAACTTGAAGTTTTAAAGTACACACTCAATATAATAAACAACAGTTTAACGATCACTAAATACTTATAATTTGTGGATTGGATTCACTGTTCTCGTTTGCCGGAGGCTACCGGTAAAGGAGACTTGACTTGTAAACATACTTTTGTTTTAGGACGTGTTCAAAAGCAAGGACTGTGTTCATCTAATTATGTGTAGTTATGTGTTTTTAGCATGTTGATGTTCTCTTAGCATGTTGTGATGTTATTAAAATACAGTTTAGATTAGACCTTCGTAGCGATGTGCTTTGTTAGCCGCTAGCTGTTAGCAGCGTTTGTAGTTGTGGCTGCGTTTAGAGTCACTTTTCTCCCATTCAGTGTTTGAGGTGTACCTCAACATTCAAATACGACTGTCGTGTTAATTTCTTCTCCGATTTCAATGTATGACACATCATTTGAAAGCCTACAATCTGTAGTTATACACATGTAAAAAACTGAAAAATTCACCAGCAGCTGTCACATAGGTTTGAATGTGTTTCAGGGCTGAACATGTTAAACATACAGAGTGACAGTCCTGACAGAGTCCTGACAGAGAGCACAGAGTCCTGACAGAGTCCTGACAGAGTCCTGACAGAGAGCACAGAGTCCTGACAGAGTCCTGACAGAGAGCACAGAGTCCTGACAGAATCCTGACAGAGAGCACAGAGTCCTGACAGAGTCCTGACAGAGAACACACATTACATTTAAAGTCTAAGCTTTGGTTGCCTGTTAAAAAAATGTTTGGGGAGGCTACCCCCCCTAGACTTTGCCAATAGGCAAAAAAAGAAAGAAAATAGATATCACTATGAACACATTCCCAGTTTGTTATGTACATAAAAACTATGAAAAAATGTATTGCAAGTTTTCTGAATTGTATTATTGTTTATGTTTATTATGCAAATTAGATGCTAATTGGACCCAAATCTCCAGGATCACTCACACCATCATTTATGTTGACACATAAGAAAACAAACTTTGCACACACCTGATTGTGTCTATGTCCTCGTATCAGCCCATACATCAGGAAATACTGTCCATAGTCATAAAAAAATCTATTTTCGCCATGGTTTTGGTATCAAATGTACTATAAACAGGGCTATGAATGATATATCATCAAACTCTTGTGTGTAAAGAAGCAGAATATGGATAGGAAGAAATGTGGAAAGTTTGGTCTGTTTTGGTGCAAGGAAAATCCTAGTGTGTGGACAAGTGTGTGGACAAACACATAAAAACCAATTTTCGGGAAAACAGACTTAAAGTTTTGTATTGTGAAATATGAAACATTTTTATTTGAAACTGCTATTCACAAACACAAAACCTAATCAAACCATTAGCAATAAACATCCTAAACACCTGACTGATAACTGAATAACATAAACTGAACAGAAATGCACACAGGCTACAAATAGTGGCTGTTATGGAATAGAAAGTGTCTCCCTCTCTCACAAACCTCTGGCACCACCATGTAATCAGCACACAGAACTACAGCCAGCCAGCCAGCCACACACACACACACACACACACACACACACACACACACACACACACACACACACACACACACACACACACACACACACACACACACACACACACACACACACACACACACTTGTGTCAAGCCTAGTTACAGAACCTGGTACTGGTGTGTGAGCACATCTGCCTCTCCTGTGTGTGAGAGAGGGACAGAACCTGGTACTGGCGCCGCAACCGAGTCGGGGCTCGGATATGTGTTCGGCGGGCCCGAGCCGATTCAGGAAATATTAGAACGGCGTCTGTGGCTCGTACGGTTGCGACGCAGCGGTACTTTGACCTGAAGTGCCTAGGCCGAGAAGCCTGAATTTGAGTTATTTTTAAATGCTTTTCGGTCAGCGCGGCCGTTCCGAGGCGCAGAGACGCACCGTTTTCGACGAGGTCATTCGTAAGGGGCTTGGCACCCGTACTCTGTCGAGTTTTTTCTGCTAGGCGCGACCGAAGATGTTCGACATTTGTGAAAACCAGACCTCTAGCTCACTCAGGAGGGGAGTTATGAATTCTGGCCACAGGAGGCCATACAATGGGCTAGAGACTTGAAACCACTTTTGGCTGAAAGCTGGCATCCCACTGATGGTGTGTGTCTTTTTCTGTTCCCCTGGCTACATAGGAAGTGTCCCAAAGGTGAGCCTAAAGTTCAGGAGGTCGCCAATGTTAAACGGCTGAGTGGGGAGGGGTAGTGAGTGACTAAATTGAGTGCTGTTTGGTGATACATTGGGCTAGAGATCTGAAATCACTTTTGGCTGAAAGCTGGCATCCCACTGATGGTGTGTGTCTTTTTCTGTTCCCCTGGCTACATAGGAAGTGTCCCAAAAGTGAGCCTAAAGTTCAGGAGGTCGCCAATGTTAAACGGTGGGTCACAGTGATTGACTAAATTGAGCGCTGTTTGGTGATACATTGGGCTAGAGACTTGAAATCACTTTTGTCTGAAAGCTGGCATCCCACTGATGGTGTGTGTCTTTTTCTGTTCCCCTGGCTACATAGGAAGTGTCCCAAAAGTGAGCCTAAAGTTCAGTAGGTCGCCAATGTTAAACGGCTGAGTGGAGAGGCTAGTTCCGCCTTCCGCGTCACATGGGACACGACAACCAATCACATTCGAGAATTTTCGCATCAACCAATAGAATCGCGTATTTTAAAAGAATGCAACCTATCTATTTTAGTGATTGGTTGCTGATACAAGGGGCGTTGTAAATTTTTGAAGCGGCCATTTTGAGCACAAGAAACACATCTTTCAAACAAGCCCAGGCTTGATGTATTTCAGACAGCAGCCGTTTCGGTAACGCTGTGCGTAAACTACTAACTTTTGGCGAATTTATGAGGATTTTACGGACGCATGCACCACAATCAAGTAAAATAAACAACCAAATGTGTTTTTGTCGACGTTGTATTGTCACTAATATGAAAGAAAACATGTTTAGGAGGCAAAAGAGCAACTCATCTCAAAATCGGGGAAAAATGGGAAATTGCGTTTTGGGTAGCCTCGCCATGATTCGATTCGAACCACACACCCCCAATACACGACAGACATTGACAGACATACGTTTATGGTATGTACCCAGTAGAGCCCTCAGGTCCTCTGGGCACACGCCTTTTACAGTTTTTCCCAATTGCTAAAACACAAAAGCCAATTCTCTAAACCAAATGACCAGTTCTCTAAACACATTTAATAAAACTAGCCCCCATTTGCCAAAACCATAAACACATTTCACATGAAGACACAATTCACAAAACACAATCCTCCTTTTCTCATAAATCTAAACACATTTTGTCTTGCTAAAACACAAGTTGCAAAAAACTCTTCTCAAATTAAAGCTCATGTGATGCAAAATGCTTGCCACAGTCAGCAAAATTTGAACACAATGAACACACCTGGCTTCATTCATTAAACATAACGACTAAACATTTAAGACACTTGTTGCAAATGATTGTGGTGTGTGTGTGTGTGTGTGTGTGTGTGTGTGTGTGTGTGTGTGTGTATGTGTGTGTGTGTGTGTGTGTGTGTGTGTGTGTGTGTGTGTGTGTGGTATAGTTCCATAAATAAATAAATAAACATCACACCCTGAACATTGTTTTCAGTGTTTTTGTTGTGTGTAATGGATCCTCTGTAGTGTTTGCATTGAGTTGTGATACAGTACAGTAGTGTACATGTTACGGTACATGTGGGAATACGGTACATGTGGGAAAACTAGGGTTAGGGTTAGGTGCTAGGGTGCTAGGGTTAAGGTTAGGGTTAGGATTAGGGGTAGGGTTAGGGTTAAGGTTAAGGTTAGGGTTAGACATGCCAGCATGTACCAAGTCACCCTAGCACCTAACCCTAACCCTAGTTTTCCCACATGTACCGTATTCCCACATGTACCGTGTACTGTATTTTCTGTAGATTTACATACTGTTCATACAGTTTTTCCCAATTGCTAAAACACAAAAGCCAATTCTCTAAACCAAATGACCAGTTCTCTAAACACATTTAATAAAACTAGCCCCCATTTGCCAAAACCATAAACACATTTCACATGAAGACACAATTCACAGAACACAATCCTCCTTTTCTCATAAATCTTAACACATTTTGTCTTGCTAAAACACAAGTTGCAAAAAACTCTGCTCAAATTCTCAAATTAAAGCTCATGTGATGCAAAATGCTTGCCACAGTCAGCAAAATTTGAACACAATGAACACACCTGGCTTCATTCATTAAACATAACAACTCAAAATGTAAGACACTTGTTGCAAATTATTGTGGTGTGTGCGTGTGTGTGTGTGTGTGTGTGTGTGTGTGTGTGTGTGGTATAGTTCCATAAATAAAATAAAAAAACATCACATCCTGAACATTGTTTTCAGTGAGTATTGTTGTGTGTAATGGATCCTCTGTAGTGTTTGCATTGAGTTGTGATACAGTACAGTAGTGTACATGTTACGGTACATGTGGGAATACAGTACATGTGGGAAAACTAGGGTTAGGTGCTAGGGTGCTAGGGTTAAGGTTAGGGTTAGGATTAGGGGTAGGGTTAGGGTTAGGGTTAAGGTTAGGGTTAGGGTTAGACATGCCAGCATGTACCAAGTCACCCTAGCACCTAACCCTAACCCTAGTTTTCCCACATGTACCGTATTCCCACATGTACCGTAACATACATACTGTATTTTCTGTAGATTGACATACTGTTCATATAAAATACACAACATGTATCCAGACGTATCACCCACATGTGATAAATGTCATTCCTCAGAGGCAACTCTCTTTCATAGCTTCGTATCGTGCCCCAAAGTCACATCCTTTTGGACTGATATCTTCAACAACATCTCAGAAATTCTAAATATTCCAATAGAGCCAGATCCTTTATTGATTATTCTCGGTGTATCTGAAACATTAAGAAAACTCACCACAGCCCAACAACATCTCCTCTCTTACTGCCTCATCACAGCAAAAAAAGTATTACTTATGTCATGGAAAGAAACAACGGTCCCTACCTCCAAAATGTGGCTTCGTGATTTAACCAGTACATTGCACTTGGAAAGAATCATATACAGTATATATTACTGTAAAGGACAAACTTGCAGTAAGTTTTGGGAAAATGGAGGAATGTTTTGTGAAATGTGTTTTAGCAATTGAGAAAAACTGTAACTATTCCAAAAACAAGGACCAAGAGGCATGGAAAAGCAGCTTTTAGTTTTTAAGCTCCTAGCCTCTGGAACAGCCTGCCAGAGAGCCTGAGGAGGGCTGAACATGTTTAAAAGACATCTTCTACCTTTTTAGCCTGGCTGTTAATTAGGGTGGGTTTAGTCTTTTTAGTCAGTTCTTTTAGCTCAACCTTTTTATTACATTTGAGCTTCTACTGCTTCCGTTATTTACCATGCATTAGTCACGTTGTCTGCTTTTACTAGTTGAACTCCCGTGGCTGTTATGATTTTCATCCTGTGACGTCTTGTTGTCTTTTTATTTTCTGTCTCTGTTTTTATATATTTTCCTGTAAACTGCATTGCACTGAATCAGTGTATGAAATGTGCTATATATGATTTTATTTGACTGTTTACTTTTGCATCTTGTCTGGGGTTTATGAAGCTTTTAGATATGTTATATGACAGGACTTGATGAATGAAAGAAAATCCAGACGAAAAGATGTTAACAACCCTAATTGAATACTGCCACACAAATGAACTGAGTAAAATGCCTTTTATACCATTGTTCTCTTCTGGAATCACCATCACCAATCACGTATTGTGTCCACTGAGGTTTTCACAATGTTTCAATATCCAGAGAAAGCTTACAACAAATGAGTCAGATGACTATTGTGTAGTTTACACAGACTGTATCTGCAGCACACTGTGTTGACGGAAGGTTTGGGTGCCTACTGTAACGTACAGTATCTCTCAAACCTTAATGTAGAGTGGCAACCCGAAAACACCAATGGCAACATGACGCTAAGCTACTTAGTATTAAATCCACCATAAAATATAATTGTTAGCTATCAGTGTCGGGACAGACACTAAGCAAAACAACACAGACAAAATAAGAGAAAAACAAAATCATCAAATTGAAGTCAGTGGAAAAAAATAAGAATAGGTAAAGAGAAAGGTATCAAATAAAAAAAAGCAACCAAAGTATCCAAAAATGTATTTCATGTTGAGTTAGTTCCAATATAGAACCTTAAATAATTGCTCAAAAATGCCCTAAGAAAACTAAAATGTGCCATTAAGAATATAATAGGATTATCATTTCTGTTTGTTTGTTATGGTGGATAAAGGAAATCAGGGTTAAGAGAAGAGCTTAACATCTCACTGTTATCTCCGCTTCACAAAATTAGCTGCAGACTGAGAGATCATTTGCATACTAATTTATTGTTTTCGGGAATTCACCTTATTACAGTTTTTCTCAATTGCTAAAACACATTTCACAAAACATTCCTCCATTTTCCCAAAATTCTAAACACAACACACTTTTCTAAAGCTACATATACAAAACCACACCTTCTCTCTTCAAAACTCAAACTTTCACACCAAAACAGCTGCTCAAAGCCTGCAAACATTTAAACACTATACGCATCCTTACAGACTACAACAAAACAACTGAAAACACAATGTTCAGTGTGTGAGAATGTTCTTTCTTTCTTTATTTATTTATGGAACTATACCACACACACACACACACCACAACCATTGTGCGGCATCACGTCGTCGAGCTGTGTTGTCGTCGAGATACTTTTGGCCACTGAGAACCTACTCAAGTTTGTATGGACTCTTAGTCCTACTTCAGCCATTGTCATGGATAATGACATGGTCAATGACTGTTGCTCGCATATCGTCTGTAATGATGGTGCGAGTTTGTCTTGCTCTCCCTCCTGGGCCTGCAACTCTTCCTCCTGGGCCTGCTCCTCTTCCTCCTGGGCCTGCTCCTCTTCCTCCTGGGCCTGCTCCTCTCCCTCCTGGGCCTGCTCCTCTTCCTTCTTGGCATGCTCCTCTCCCTCCTGGGCCTGCTCCTCTCCCTCCTGGGCCTGCTCCTCTTCCTCCTGGGCCTGCTCCTCTTCCTCCTTGGCGTGCTCCTCTCCCTCCTGGTTCTGCTCCTCTCCCTCCTGGGCCTGCTCCTCTCCCTCCTGGGCCTGCTCCTCTTCCTCCTGGGCCTGCTCCTCTCCCTCCTCTGACTCGAACTCCTCTTCCTCTGACTCTGCCTCCGTCCATTGTGTTCATTTGGAACCTTCAGCAAACTGTGCACTCTGAACTGGCTTTTATAGGTGTGGTCACATCATTTGCAACAAGTGTCTTCAATTTTGAGTCGTTGTGTTTAATGAATGAAGCCAGTTATGTTCATTGTGTTCAAATTCTGCTGACTGTGGCAAGCAGTTTGCATCACATGAGCTTTAATTTGAGAATTTGAGGAGATGTTTTTTGCAACTTGTGTTTTAGCAAGACAAAATGTGTTAAGATTTATGAGAAAAGGAGGATTGTGTTCTGTGAATTGTGTCTTCATGTGAAATGTGTTTATGGTTTTGGCAAATGGGGGCTAGTTTTATTAAATGTGTTTAGAGAACTGGTCATTTGGTTTAGAGAATTGGCTTTTGTGTTTTAGCAATTGGGAAAAACTGTAATTAGGTCTAGCGTAGCGTAGATTGTCACGTTATTTCCGTAAACTCATTGTCACTACAAGCGTTCTTGTTATAGGTGCTGCTTTTGACATACCGGTATATCATGAAACTGTTATCAATTCACACCACAATGATGATTTGAACTTGAGTGATGCAGTATACTGTATGAGTGGGTGGGGATTTCGACATGAATAACATCAAAGTTAAATAGTTAAAGAGCTAACACATAACAAAGATGTGATGAAGACAGAAACTCACTTATAGTGTGTGTGTGTGTGTGTGTGTGTGTGTGTGTGTGTGTGTGTGTGTGTGTGTGTGTGTGTGTGTGTGTGCGTGCGTGTGTGTGTGTGTGCATGCGTGCGTGCGTGTGTGTATTTACTCATGTGTACTCTACATCTTAAGTGGATAATTAAAAACCCAAGCAAAATTGTCATTACATTTTTAATTATCATGCATGAGAGAGACAGTCCTCCATGTAGCGCTTTGAAAAAGCATACGCTGGAATACGAGAGGATAATATGACAGTATTTTAATTAAAGAGCGGGGTTATTGTCATTCTCCAGAGATAAACATGCACACCTACAGTGGCGTACACACACGGCTGGCTGAGTATGCACACACCACCTAGTTAATATGTAGTACAACTGTACTCACTACACCAGGGGTCGGCAATAGGCGGCCCGTGGGCCATTGCTGGCCCATAACCAATAATATTTGGCCCAGCAGATTATTTTGAGAATCCACTTTTTATTTTTTTATATATTTTATTTTTTTACAATATCGGACCGACATTCTCACATATAGCGGCTATACTGTCCGAATAGAGAATCTACCAGCACCTAAAGAATGCTTATTGTACTTTTATCCATGTTGAGAGTAAATGACACAGGGACAGACAATCAGGCAGCGAGGTGCACCGTCTCGTGGTGCCGCTTAATATGATAGTCTTTGCAAGCAGCCACAACTTCATTACAGATAAAACACATCGGCTTTGCATTAATGAAACCAGGTAGGATGAACGCATAGTTCTCTGTCCATTCCGCTTTAAATGCCCTGTTTTCACCGTCAACCTTCCTCTTTAGACCTTTGGATGACATTTTTCTATAATAAAAAATATCGCCAATCCAATAATAATCATTATTATAATGTGACGTTGTACGTCTGGGAGGAGCGGGGAATAATGATCAGAATAAAAGTATGTTAAACAATTATTAGAATAAGTTAGGCTCCGCTACATCGTCAGTCCACACATTTATTATTCAAAAATATGGAAAGGGAGAAAAAAAACTCCTCGTTTACAGTTAAGTTTATTACGCCACCTATACAGCTTGTTTACAGTTATCTTGATCAATTCTCTGCATCTCCCACAAATGCATGTCTTATAAGGCGGTCCGTCGCGGAGTTCCAGTAACATTTGTGACTATCGGATGATCAAAATGACTTTTCTTTTGAAACACGGAACTACGTTTCAATTTGAGAATCACTACAGAAACTCGCTAGTCAAGCCAGAATAGCAACGCAATGGATTGGGCGAGTAATCCCCACTGCTACCTAGTTAACTATAATAACACTACTTCACATTGTTAGCAGGTTCACAAAACAAGCTGTGTTAGTTGACTAGCGATGTGTCATTGATTTACAACAATGCGGAAATGTATTCACATTTTTCGAAAGAAAAGTCAAAGCATTCGAACGTGTCACATTTCATTTTTTAACAATCAATTACTTAAATTAGCCTTTGATTATATTTTGGCACGCCATCTGGTGGCTCAAAAAAAGATTGGCCCGAGGCCAAACCTAATTGACCCCTGCACTACACTAACATAGTGGGTGGTTAAATACAGCACACAGCAACTGCTTTGACAGGTGGCACTGTCACCCTCTTTCTTCTGTCAGATATGTTTCAGATAAGTTTCCTTTTCTCTCGTCTCGTGAAGCCACGCCCCTCTGAGTCACGTCGTTCTCACGCCTCCAGAAACGATGACTAACTCAACTAATTAACAACACTGAACAAACATACATAACACTCGCGTAGGACATTTTTAAATGTAATAATATAACTCTCGAAGTCTGAACACAATGCGTGCGACATGACTCTCGATGTCTGAACACAATGCATGCTGGGACATTTGATTTGATTTGACTATTTTATGTTTTTCACTTGTCTGGGGTTTATTAGAGAAGTGCTTTTAGAGATGTTATGTCTGTAGTTGTGATATTGTACGGCAGGACTGTGGCTGTCTGGACATGCCGTAGGGGGCGCTTAGGTGGCGTAGCGGGTTAAGCATCGACCATGTAACCTCAGGGTTCCCTGTTCGGACATATCCTGCATGTCTTCTCTCTCTCACCCATCCTTCCGAAAAAGAAAAATATGAGTGGGACTGCCCCACTCAGAAAAAATAACAAGCCGGAGGAAGCTGGACAGAACGTTGGCAGAACGGTCCGCCTAGGCAAGGTGTTTGATTGGTTTGACATGTGGTGAGGCATCCCTCATTCCACGTTTCCACCCCTTTGTAGCGACTTTCTACAAAAGGATTTCCCTTCTCTTCCCTTCCCGTCTTTACGAACAAGGAATGCCTGGTCTTATGACGTTGACTTCTCCTCAACATGGTGTCCTTGGCAAATCTCGCAACAGATGACCGGTCCATTGCCTTTTATTTATTTATTTTTTATTTACTTTTCATGGTGTCTACTCTTTCTTCCTGTTTGTGAGGGTAATGACTCCTCTGGTTGCGGAGGTGATGACTTCTCTGGTTGTGAGGGTAATGACTCATCTGGTTGTGAGGGTAATGACTTCTCTGGTTGTGAAGGTGATGACTTCTCTGGTTGTGGAGGTAATGACTTCTCTGGTTGTGGAGGTAATGACTCCTCTGGTTGTGATGGTAATGACTTCTCTGGTTGTGGAGGTAATGACTTCTCTGGTTGTGGAGGTAATGACTTCTCTGGTTGTGGAGTTAATGACTCCTCTGGTTGTGGAGGTAAAGACTTCTCTGGTTGTGGAGGTAATGACGTCCCCATGTCTCGTTCAGGGGTAAGGGCGTTCACTACATGATTGGCTCCGCTTGGGTTCAGAAAACAGGCCTTAACGTAAACGTAAACCCCCACATGTCCAGGGTGTCCCCGAGAGGATGATAAAGAGCGGCCTGGAGAAGAAAGAGAGAGAGAGTAAGAGAGAGAGAGATAGAAAGATGAGTGAGGCCAGCCAGATATCACAAGACCGGCAGGATGACAGGCGTTCTGTGGTTCTGGCTGCACATCCACCAGGTTACTGATCCGTTCCTCTCCACCCTGCCCGGCCAGCACATCTCCATCAAACTGATCAAAAAGCTCCTCTGACGCCTCGAGGCGCTTTATGAATGCGTCGGCCTTAACCGCTTCCTGTCTGCGACTAGGATGGCAGCGGCAGCCCCTTTGTGATTCCATTTACTGTATGATTGTACAATCCTGAACTGGATGTGTGTGTGTGTGTGTGCGCGTGCGAATCTAATGATGACACTCTTACCCTCTTGCTCTGGTGTATGGAAAGTTCACAACAAATCAAATAACAGACCACATCAGCGTTCTGACCTTCTAACAATCAGAGCTCCGTCAACTCAATTGGGGGAGGGGGGGGGCGACTACCAGGAGAGACAGTTACACAGCAGCACGAAGCCAGGCTATTCAAAAGACAAACGTTTTGTTTGTGTGAAACTGAAACATCTCAGAGGTCACTTACGGTTCCCGAAAAAGACCCTGTCGTCCAATCGAAACAGGGACGTGAGTCACAATAGGACGCAACTAGGAACGGTTGCCACTTTGCTTCTTTTAATGGGTCGTTACAGCAGCCCATTCCAATACCCAGCCCAGGGGCGATTAGCGATATGATAATTAGCATCATGAGCACATATAATATAGTCTCATGTGCTGGACTGGAGATAGTGGAGCTAAAACAGTTGAGACCAAAGATAAGCGTGTGTGAAGCACACCTCAGGGTGTCTTCAATGTTCTAATCGGATTCAAGCGTGACACACTCCGATTCACTCAATGGACACACACACACACGCGCACACAGACACACACACAGTGGCGGCTGGCCGATAGAGGGCGCTGGGGCGCCACCCCCACCATCACTTCCTAGTTGCGATTTGTTAAAGTTTTTTTTTTAAATAAACATTGTTTATTCACAAAATGCGGCTGATATTCTGTCGGCGCCTATCAGCATTCATTAAAAATCCTCCAATACAATAAACATTGTATCTGTGTGTGTGTAAAATTCACTGTTAAAATACATAGGGGGAGGAGTCGGGCGCCGGTCGAATGCAAGTCTATCGCAGGCCAAATACTTTTCGCTTACACGTGAGCTGTAGCAGCGCTCCAATTGGCTGTCTCCTATTTCTCGGCCGGGGCGCAAAAATTGCGCCCTGAATATCCGGTTGTTAAGTCTGACGTCAAACGTGACGTTTTGCCATTTCCGGCTCCAAACCAGAAATACAACATTGTGCACCCGAGCATCAACGCCTACGTGGTGTTCAGGGACGACGAGGACGCGGTGAAGGCCTTGGAGAGATACGCAGGAACCAGCTAGCTAGCTAACTAGCTAACTAACTGACTAGCTAGGTAGCTAACTAACTGACTAACTGACTGACTGACTGACTAGCTAGGTAGATAATTTACTAACTGACTGACTGACTGACTAGCTAGGTAGCTAACTAACTAACTGACTAACTAACTAGCTAGGTAGCTAACTAACTAACTAACTGACTGACTGACTAGCTAGGTAGCTAACTAACTAACTGACTGACTGACTGACTAGCTCGGTAGCTAACTAACTAACTGACTAACTAACTAACTGACTAACTAACTAACTAACTAACTGACTGACTGACTAGCTAGGTAGCTAACTAACTAACTGACTGACTAGCTAGGTAGCTAACTAACTAACTAACTACCTACCTAACTAACTAACTAACTGACTGACTGACTGACTGACTGACTAGCTAGGTAGCTAACTAGCTAACTAACTTACTAACTAACTAGGTAGCTAACTAACTCACTGATATAGTGATATATAAGATGTAGTGATATATAAGATGTAGTGATATATAAGATGTAGTGATATATAAGATATAGTGATATATAAGATGTAGTGATATATAAGATATAGTGATATATAAGATGTAGTGATATATAAGATGTAGTGATATATAAGATGTAGTGATATATAAGATGTAGTGATATATAATATATAGTGATATATAAGATGTAGTGATATATAAGATGTAGTGATATATAAGATATAGTGATATATAATATGTAGTGATATATAAGATGTAGTGATATATAAGATGTAGTGATATATAATATATAGTGATATATAAGATGTAGTGATATATAAGATGTAGTGATATATAAGATGTAATGATATATAAGATGTAGTGATATATAAGATGTAGTGATATATAAGATATAGTGATATATAAGATGTAGTGATATATAAGATGTAGTGATATATAGATATAGTGATATATAAGATGTAGTGATATATAGATATAGTGATATATAAGATGTAGTGATATATAATATATAGTGATATATAAGATGTAGTGATATATAAGATGTAGTGATATATGCTCTGAGGTGATGAGATGAGCTAGTCTGCTGCACACATGCCAGCTAAAGAGCTAACTGGAGGCACTTTATTATTTTACTTAAAGTAGATATACAATCTTTCTTATTCTGCTAGAATTGGGCTTAATTGGTAATACCATAATGGCATATTTACAGTACATGGACAGTGGATTGAAGCATTTGAAATGTCTGTTTTGTATAGTATAGTTGGACATGTTTTTTTTTCCAGGTGAGAGAGTAATGTCAAAATGACATTATCTGACTGCATTGCCCACAGCAATCCAAAATTCAATTATGATTATGTTATAAATTGATATGGATCAATTTATACCTCTTATTAGATTATAAATACTCTGGTTGTTATGTTTGCCTTTTGGTTGACAGCAAAAGGGAGAGAGGAGGATAGAGAGGGAGAGAAGGAGAGAGAGCAGGATGGTGTCGGCACACCAGAGAGAGAGAGCAAGAACCAGGTGAGAAAGTGGACAGGTAGTCAAGACCACATAAGTAAGTAGCCTTGAGAACCGATGGTTCTCGAGCCTAATGGCCCATAGGGAAGGAGCCTATCTCCTGTTTCCGTAGCGTGAGGCGGCTTAATGTACAAGTTAGTACACCCCCTGGACATGACGCTGGTATGTCGCAGGGTCTTACCCCCTGGGGGGGGGGGGGGTCCATGCCACGGTCCATGCCACCCCCCCAAGGCAGCAAACCTAGGGGAAACACTGTTATTCTCACGACTGTAAATCCAGATTTTAAAGTTGATATTCTTCCCCGTGGAGCATGCCCCCATAACCTGTGCCCCACCCAAACATTTTAGCACCAGCCGCCACTGCACACACATACACATGCACGCACACACACTCACACACCAATTGTTCCTTTAGCTTGCACACAAAAGGGCACAGATACTCTTTGACCATCTAACATACCGACATGCATTCAGCCACATTTGCATAACCACAAAAGACTAGATTCAAATAAGACAATGCCCTCCACAACGACACAGGAGGGTAATACCCAAAGGTATAGCCACTGAAGGGTTTTTTACGCTGAAGAAAGTCTGAAAACCACATCTGATGTGTGGGGCGGCTGTGGCGCAGGAGGTAGAGCTGCCGTCTGCGCATGAGCGAGAAGTGAACGGATACAAACTTTTGTTTGGTCTGAGAAAGTTTTCAAGAGATTTTGTCAAATCAATCGAACTTGACAGCTTCGTGCTGATCGGGGGCTTCAAGGACGGACGACATGGCAACAAACACAACGAACGGCATGGACAACGAAGAAAGGAATACGGATAAGCGGTACAGCGAGCCTGACAGTGGAGGTGGGACTGGAGAGGGGAAGTAATATTACAGTGATGGAAATGTTGCGAGGAATAAAGGAGGTGTGTGGAAATGTGGAGGGCTGTCGGCCGAAAGGAGACCGGAAATATGAGATTACCCTGGCATCGAGGAGAGGGAAGGAAAAGCTCACAGATGGATTCCTGATTAAAGATGTAAGAATAATGGGAAAGGACTTGGCAGTGGATGAGATGGTGGTCTCGTTTTTGAATCTCCCGGTATACTTGAAAGACGACGTGATCAGGCAGAGGCTGGAGTCATGGGGGGTGAAAGCAGTGTCACCGATCAAAAGAAGGACTTGGCCTGGAACGGACATAGCAGACAGGACTCGGTACATGAAGGTGAAATTCACAGAAGAGGTGAGGTCTTTGCCGTATTCTGCAAAGTTTGAGACCCTGTTAGGAGTGGATCACTTTAGTGTGATTCACGATAAGCAAATAAGGGTATGTAGGCTGTGCATTAAGCCAGGACATGTATTGCGAGAATGCCCGGAGTTCATGTGTTTTAAATGTAATAAACGAGGACATTATGCACGTGAATAGATTGGAAGGAGAGGAGGGGATGGAGGAGAGAGAGTGAACAGTGGTGAGGAGGAGGAGGAGGAGGAGGAGGAGGAGGAGGAGGTGGTGGAGGTGGAGGTGGAGGAGGTGGAGGTGGAGGGGGATGAAGAAGAGGAGATGGTGGGAGAGGAGGAAGAGGAGGTGGTGGAGGAGGAAGAGGTGGAGACACAAGGAGAAGGTGGGAAAAGGAGCCATGAAGACGTGACGGAGGGAGGAGGACAAGCTGAGGTGGTGGAGGAGACGCAGTTGGAGCCGGAAGTGGAGGGAGGAGCGGAGGGGCCTGGTTCGGTGGAAGTGGGGGATAAAGAGAGAGAGGAGATTGGAGCCAGCTTCGATAATGCAGTAAGAGATGGAGACATGGATGAGGCAGGGCCTTCAACAGAGGGCGTGGGGAAAAGAAAAGGTTCAGATGAAGAACTATATGCGGATGTACAGAGGGTGAGGACAAGATCGGGAAGGGGTGCAATAGCACGAGGGAAGAAGACAAAGGTGGCTATGGGAAAATGACATGGGGGTGCATGTGTTCCTTTTTTGTATCTTGACTATGGTCAGGGTTGTTGCTGTCAACACAAATGGACTCAGAGATAGGAAGAAGATGGAGCTTGTGTTGGCAGCATACAAAGAAGAGATCATATGCCTCCAAGAGACGCATTGGACAGAGGACATAATGGAAGAGGTAAGAAGGAGGTGGAATGGACAAGTGTATGTAAGCAATGGAACAGTGTATGCTTGTGGGGTGGCTATTTTGGTAAAGAATGGGGTGGTGAACAATGTAAGGAACATAATGAATGACAATGAGGGAAGAGTGGTGGGAGTGGGGTTTGAATATCAAGTGATTGAGTATGCACTGTATTGTATATATGCACCAAATGTGGATAAATATTGAAAGTTTTTTTTTTTAATCTTTGAAAGAGAAATGTGTTGGGAATTGTATTATGGTTGGGGATTATAATGTGGTGGTGGATAGGTTAGATGTAACAAGGGGGGTGAAATTTAGGAATGATCCGTCACGCCCAGTACTGCTAGAAATGATGCGCACAAGAGAAATGGTGGATATATGGAGGGAGGGGCACCCTGATGCACAGGTTTTTTCAAGGAGACAAATGGTGATGGGGGTTTTGAGACAATCAAGGATCGATTTGTGTTTAGTGAAGAGGGAGGTGAGGCACCTGGTTGGAAATGTTGAGTATTGGTTTATGGCTTTTAGTGACCACGATGCTCAGTCTTTCCAGCTAGGTGCGGGGAACGTAGGGGGAAGAGGAGGGACATGGTGCTTTAATGCAAGTTTGCTTAAAGATATACGTTTTGGGGTGATAGTAAGAGAGTGTGTGAGTGTGGCTATGGAAGACCAGATGTATGAGAGTGATGTGTGTGTGTGGTGGGAAGGGATGAAGGATAAATTAAAAGCTGTAATAATAGCATTTGCAAAACGGAGAGGGAAAGAGAGGGTGAGGGAGGAAAGGGATTTGCAGAAAAGGTTAGCAATAGAACAGGAGAGAGTTGATAATATTCCAGGGCATGATTTAACCCTCCGGTTGTGTTCATGTTTGCGCCCCCATCCTTGGTGTTCCTGGTCTAATTAGACCGGTCTGATTAACTGCTTCATATCTCCAAAACTACATGGTCAAATTTGCTAAATTTGGTACCTGGTGAAAGCTGAGACATGTGAGATGTTAAAAAATGAACATATATATGGCCAAATTACTGTAATGTGACTAAATACACAGTAGAAATTGAATATTTCATTTCCGTTTTTGAGAATTTCAAATAAGAAGGCCAGTTACACCCTGAAACTCTATATATCTCTGCCAAACAACACATTGGATCAGTTCTTCAACATCTCAACATATACTGTGCAAAATTTGATGAGACATAAACAATGTAGACTATTGGTTAACCTGAATAACTGGATGGGCATATAAGCACGGGAAAGAGAAGGGTTCCCATAACAAACACCTGTTTCATTTGATAGATTTCATAAGCACGGGAAAGAGAAGGGTTCCCATAACAAACACCTGTTTCGTTTGATACATTTCAGTGTTTGTTATGGGAACCCTTCTCTTTCCCGTGCTTATGTGTCCATCAGAACCATACCTTCCAGAGTTATGGGAACCCTTCTCTTTCACCCCAGGTGAACCACACCTTCCAGACTAAACAATGTTTAGTCTGGAAGGTCTGGTTCGGATGGGCAAATAAGCACGGGAAAGAGAAGGGTTCCCATAACAAACACCTAATTGTTTAGTTTGAAATGTGTCAAACTTTATATATGAGGTATTTGAACAGGTCTGATACATCCTGGAATGTTGTAGCTTGTTACAACTTGTGTTATCCATTAATTTCCTATGGCGGTCATTTTTGACCGGAAACACCACCGATGTTACAAAGTTGACTAAAACCTCAAAATTCAATGCCAGTGGTTAGTCAGCAATTGTATATGTTCAAATGCCTAGTGTGGAGGATATCATAAGGCCTTGAGGCAATCAAATGTAAAATACAATATTTATGATTGATGAAAGTTGCTCTCGGTCAGATTTGACCGGGAACACAACCGGAGGGTTAGAGTATTTGATAGTGAGGGAAGATGAAAGAAGAGGGAGTTAGAGAAGAGAAAGTGTGAAGGTGCTTTAGTAAGGAGTAGAGCAAGGTATGTGGTTGAGGGAGAAAGGAGTACAGCATTCTTTTTAGGTTTAGAGAAGAGACAGAAAGAGAAAGGGAAAATTAAGGAATTAGAGAATGATAAAGGTGAAATAATAACAGACTTAGTGGGAATAATGGATACTTTGCAGTCATTTTATACAGACCTATATACATCTGGGGGTGTGAAAGAGGAATGTATGAATAAAGTATTAGAAGCAGTGGAAGCTAGGGTGACAGAAGAAGAAGGAGGTTAAGACAGCCATCATGGGGTTAAACCTAAATAAGAGTCCGGGTTCGGACGGGTTGACGGCCGAATTTTATAAAGCATTTGTTGACATCCTGGCCCCTATATTGTGCAGAGTATATATGTGTATGGGGAATAAAAGGGTGGTTCCGGACTCTATGGGCTTGGGGGTGCTCACTTTATTGTATAAGGGTAAAGGGGACAGGAACAAATTACAGAATTATAGAGCATTATCATTACTTCATTGTGATTATACAATTATAGCAAAAGTATTAGCTAATAGATTGAATGAAGTAATGAAAAACATGAGTGCACCTACCCAGGCCTATGGAGTCCCAGGGAGGGATGTGGCAGAGAATATGTGCACATTAAGGGATGTTGTGAAGGACATGCGGGAGGAAGGGGGTTTATTGTTATCTTTGGATTTAAATAAGGCTTTTGACAGGGTGGAACACTGAACATTTATTGAAAACAATGGAACATTTTGGGATTGGGACTGTTATGAGGGATTGGATTGAATTATTATATAAGAATGTTAGAAGTAAAGTAAAGATAGATGGATTATTGACTGACTCCTTCCCTTTGGGTAGATCAATAAGACAAGGGTGTCCACTGTCAGCATTGCTATATATCATATCTGTGGAGCCATTGGCAGCTTATATTAAGCAGGAGAAAGAAATTAAGGGAATAAATATGCCGGGGGGAGGAGTTAGCATAATGCATCAATATGCAGATGACACGACATGTACTGTCAGGGATGTTGTTACGTCTTCTGCCTGGACTAACATTAATAAGGATGCATGAACAAGGAGCTACAGTTTTCATAACTTTACTGTCAACGTCAAGTTCAACAACAACATGTACATATCAATACGCACCAACATAACATCCACATATCAATGCGCACCCACAGTATAGCAACAAAATAAAATAGTCCCATGCCTATTGCATACATAACAATTCCTCCCTTCCAGCATTGATGTAACCCCTAAACATCACAAAGTAAACAGTCTGTTCAGTAACTAACCATAACAGAAATATGATGCTCTATCAAAGGTAAGTTAGTCAGTCCTGACTACAATTCAAGTCTCTGAGGTGCTCTGCGATTTCTCTCAGGGTAACGCCTTGGTTGAGAACCAGAGCCAGTGGCCCTCAGTTGAGGTTCAACAGTCTGTGCAGGTTCAGCATCATTATCAGTGTCAAAGTCCTCTGGTGTTGCCAGAGTAGACTCATCCAAGTCTGGAGGTGCCACTGATTCCTTAGCTGTGGTATTGCGAGCTGTTGCATCCAGTAGCTGGTCAACATGCCTGCGACAGACGATGTCAGGCCCTACACTCACGGTGTAAGTCAGTGGTCCTGTCCGTGACAGAACCTCACCAGGCTGCCATTTCTGGTTGTTACCTCTATAGTCTCTGGCAAGCACTTTGTGTCCAACACTGAAAATCCTCAGTTGCCGTTGTGTCTGTCCACTAGAACACTGCTTCTCCAACACATGTTTGCGGATGTCTGGTTTTAGCAAATCCAAACGCGATGTGAGGTTCCTGCCCATGAACAGCATAGCCGGCGTCTGGCCCGTTGTGGCATGAGCTGTGTTTCGGTAAGCCAGCAGGAAGTTTGCTACTTTCTGTTGTAACACTGTTCCATCCTTCCCACTTGCTTTCATTGACTGCTTGAAAGATTGTACCAAACGTTCCGCCAAGCCGTTAGTTGCAGGATGGTGAGGAGCTGAGGTAAGGTGTTTGACACCATTCCGTTTGAGGAAACTCTGGAACTCCTCTCCAGTGAATATACTCGCGTTGTCACTCACCAGTTGTTGGGGCAGCCCTGTGCGGGAGAAGAGTGTGCGCAGTATGTCCACTGTTTTAGTAGATATGGCCTGTTTCACTGTGAAGACTTCGGGCCACTTTGAATGGGCGTCAACCACAATGAGGAACATCCGATCCATGAAGGGCCCTGCGTAGTCTATGTGAATACGTTGCCACGGGGTAGTGGGCCATTCCCATGTGTGGAGGGGTGCCGTCTGGGGTTGGCGCTGTATCTGTTGGCATCCACTGCAGGTCTTAGCCAGGTCCTCTATTTGACCGTCTATGCCAGGCCACCAGACATAGCTTCTAGCAAGGCTCTTCATCTTAACCACACCGAGATGCCCTTCGTGAAGTGATTCCAACACTCGTTAACGCAGCTTGGGTGGCACAATGACACGCGTACCCCACATGACACAGCCTTGATACACTGATAGCTGGTCACGACGGGTGGAGTACTCAGGTAGCTGGAGGTAGCCCTGTGTTGGCCATCCATTCACTGTCAACTCATATACTTTAGACATGGTAGGATCTCTGTTGGTCTCCATTTGTATCTGAGCTCTTGTGGCAGGAAGTGACTCCAGTTGGGTCAAGTGGAACGCGTCAGCTGGATCCGTTATGTCCTCCACAGGGTGTGCATCGTGTGGGAGGCGTGAGAGTCCATCGGCGTTTCCATGTTGTTTAGTTCCTTTAAACTCAATGGTGTAGGTGTGCGCACCCAGAAACAGAGCCCATCTTTGTAAGCGTGCTGCTGTCATTACTGGGATACACTTTTGAGGGTTAAAGATTGATACCAGGGGCTGATGATCTTTGATCAATGTGAAGTGCTTTCCATTTAGATATTGATTAAACTTCTTCACCCCCCATACTAAACTCAAGGCTTCTCTGTCAAATTGAGCATAGTTGCGTTCTGCCGAGTTGAGAGATCTTGACGCGAAAGCGATTGGTCGCTCAGCTCCATCAGGCATTTTGTGTGAGAGCACGGCGCCAATACAATACGGGGACGCATCGCAGGCCAGGCGCAGTGGGAGACTGGGGTCAAAATGCGTCAAGACCTCTTCTGAGGTGATTAGCTGCTTAGCAGTCCCAAATGCTCGTTCACAGTCCTTTGACCACTTCCATTTCCTGCCCAACTGTAACAAACAGTGTAAGGGGTGCAAAACAGTGGAGAGGTTTGGCAGAAACTTGTGGTAACAATTAATAAGGCCCAGGAAGGAGCGCAGCTGGCTCACATTCTCTGGTTTTGGTGCTCTCAGAACAGCATTTATTTTGTCCTGAGATTTGTGGAGGCCATGTCTGTCGATGGTGTGACCACAAAACTCGATGGAGTCTTCGAAAAACTTGCATTTCTTCTTGTTTGCTCTCAGTCCGTATTCCTCCAATCTGGACAGGACTGTCTTCAGGTTTGCCAGGTGTGTCCCATCATCAACTCCAGTGATAATGATGTCGTACAGATAGCATTGTGTGCCCGGTATCCCTGGGAGTACTTGATCCATAGCACGTTGCCATATCGCTGGGGAACTAGATATACCAAAGACCAATCTGTTGTACTGGTAAAGGCCTTTGGTGGTGTTTATGGTCAGGTACTTTCTTGATGACTCCTCCACCTCCATCTGCAAGTATGCCTGAGCAAGGTCTATCTTTGAGAAACGATCTCCACCCGCCAGGGACGCAAAGATATCATCTATGCGTGGGAGGGGATACTGATCTGCATGCAGGACAGGATTTACTGTGACCTTGAAATCACCACAGATTCGTACCGCACCCGTCTTCTTGACTACGGGCACAATAGGTGTTGCCCAGTCACACCAGTCGACCTTGGAGAGAATACCTTGGTCCTCTAAGTGCTGGAGCTCCGCCTCCACCTTGGGGCGAAGGGCGTAGGGCACCGGACGAGCCTTGTGAAACTTGGGTTTTGCATTATCCTCGAGTACGACCTGTGCTTTCATGTGTTTCAGGGTGCCTATTCCGTCTTGGAAAACCTGTGCAGACTGTGTCAGTATCTGTGCCAGACTTTCCTTTCTAGTGCTGTTGTTTTGTTTTGAGGTGATCTGCATTGCCTTTATTGACTGCCAATTAAGCTGGATACTTCTTAGCCATTCACGTCCAAATAAGGGTACCCCCACACATTGCAGCACGTACAACTCCAACCTCTGTGTGTCATTCTCATTCTTCACTTTCACTTTCAGTTTTCCCATCGGAGATATTTTCTCACCTGTGTACGTTTTCAACATCACTGAGGTAGGTTTTTGTTTCAGATTTGAAAAGTTCCTCACATAGTCTTTGTGGGAAATTATTGAGAGGGCAGATCCAGTATTTAACTCCATCTTCAATTTCACTACCTCAGGTATCACCCATATGAATGTACGACCTGTCTCTTTAAGAGAGTGAAGTTCGAGGCATGACAACTCAACACTTGAATCACTTGAATCAGTTTCACTGACATTTTCTGTATGTGTCCTCTTTTGTTGCACTGTCTACAGTCTTTATCTTTGAACCAGCAATCAACTGGGTCATGTGACTTGTTCCCACACCGATAGCATGCCATTGGCTTGTCATCCCTTTTTGTGTGCATTTTATTCACTGAGCATTCTCCCATATATTTATTTTGCAGTTGAACCGAGTCTTTTGCAACAGTTTCCATTGACACGGCGATGTCACACGCGGTCTCCAGTGTCAGAGGCTGTGTTCGGAATAGCATACTAGCATACTACTCATACTAGATATGACGTAGATTTTGAGTATGTAGAGCGTTCACACTGTACAGTATGCGAGATTTGAGTATGCGAGAAATTTAGTATGTGAGCAATTACTTCAGGGGAAAATTGAAGTCAGTTACGATGGACACTAGTTCGGGTACTGTTTCCCAAAATGCATTTCGCGTCCAGCGTTGCAGGGTTGCGTCCAGGGTTGCCAGATGGAGCGGGTTACCGCCGAATGGGCTACTTGATTTTGAGGTTATAGAAAGTTTAGGCTGTAAATTGTCAATCACATCTGGCAACCCTGTGCGCTTTCAGCCTCGTCAAACTGCGTCATACAAACTTGTCATACAGCTTTTGTTTACCGATAGCCTGGGAACCGAAAGCTTGCAATAAACATCGTTTTTTGCACAGATTTGAGTGTGCAGATGCCGCTTTCTTGCACTCTATTTGATACTCTTCAGCTGCAGCACCCCAGCTAAGTCTGATCACGGATGAGCGGTGGTATTTTCACTATACTGGGAATTAACATGGTGAAATGCATTCTTAGACCAGGCTAGTCGTCATGATTACAAATATGCCACTTGAAATGCATGAAATCCAAGTTTATTTGTGTCTTACACACATGTTCACCTAGTTGACTGCTTGTAGCCCAATCACGAATGATCCCAGTATTGTAGCTTCAGACGGACAAGTTGGTTGTAGTGCTTGCCCACGATATGTTATTGCTCATATATATTTATTTTAATCATGTTATTTTACCAACTGTTAAGACAACAATATAGTAAGCTAGTTACTTGAGCTAGCTAAAGATATTGGCCCCCCAAATCATTTTACAACGTGTTGTAATTATGTTACGATATTTCTGTCGAGTGAGTGAAGGTAAGCAACGTAGGGTGTGTAACACTTATAACCAAGTAATAAATAAGTAATGAGTACCTTAGTAGGAACACAAAGTAGAATCAAGGCTACGATCAATAATGGGCTAGTGCTAGGTTCGTGTGGGAGCTGTGTGAAGGGTAATGAGGAGACGGAGACCAAAAGTAAGTTTACCGGTATATTAGGAAAATATATTGCAACATACAAACATGACACATAACACAACATAAACATAGAAACAAAAAGAAAGAGAATAGTTCAACTGGGTTAGTTGGTTCCTACTACTAGTAGTGGTTCAGGGTCAAGTGCACCTTTAACCTTAGGTTCTAACCAAAGTCAAAGTCAAGTCAAGTCAGGGAATGTTCCAGGTGCAGGCTTGAGGCCTGCTAAGTGGGCTCTTGGGAATGAGCTTCCAAATCCTTCAGAGATTCATATTCCGGGCGTGGCTCGCCATCCAATTAGAGTCAGTCAATTAGGCAATTCAAAGTGTTCAATGAAAGGGGTTCAATGAAGAGATTCAATGGAAGGGTTCCATGAAAGGGTTCCAAGAACTCTGACCAATGCAGAAAGCAGCAGGTTTCCTCACACACACAACAGCAACATACAGGTCATCCACTGAGCAGCATAGCAGCTGGGGGAAGCTAGTATCTGAATGTGAAGAACATGAATTCCTTGGGTCCAAGTTCAGTTTCCAGTTGGTTTTCATGAGTCAAGATCCAGGATGAAATGTTCTGTGTCAGTGGTGAAAACTCACACAGAGTGTCTCTGAGATGAGCACAGGTGCTGCTAATTGAGTGGAGTTTGGGCTCCTTTTCAAAGGGAAAAAAGGGGTGGGTGCAGGGAGGAGCCTGCATCCATTGGTTCAGGGATTGAGACACGGAATGAGTCAGTGGGCGTCCCCACAGACATCAGTTAAGTCAACCCCTCATCTCACCAGGGTTACATCCTCCTGCCCTGAATCCATGCACGTCCCGCTGCATCCTTTCCGAGGCTGAGACGTAACAGGGGCATCCAGGGGAGGCAAAGAGGGAATGACAGAACCAGGGTCCACCAAAGAGGTAGTGAAAGCATCGCTCAGGCCTTGAAACAATGACTGGATCACAGATATTAGTGGATTCCCCAAGGAGGAGTAGTGTAAACGCTCAGGCTTCCTCCTTTGTCTCCCTGGGTATCGGCCAGGCTCATTGGTTTGCTGAGTTCCGTCCTCCGGAGCAACAAGATTTTCCTCCATCTCCTCTCGGCCAGTGCCACACCCTGCAGGTAGTGCAGCCTCAGCAGAGGGGAAATCCGGGTTGTTGCCCGTTTCAGGTACAGTTCTATGAGCAAACTCCATGTCAGGTTGTAGATCATGTCCTTCAGATGAGTCTGCCACTTCCACGGCCAACACAGCATCCTGTTCCAGTGATGTCAAATCCTGTTGCAGCTCTATTACAGG
The DNA here is from genome assembly GCF_963989245.1 of Nansenia antarctica. Classification (NCBI taxonomy): domain Eukaryota; kingdom Metazoa; phylum Chordata; class Actinopteri; order Argentiniformes; family Microstomatidae; genus Nansenia; species Nansenia antarctica. The sequence goes on from NC_137690.1 coordinate 42,239,686, forward strand.
CCCGAGTCTGCCAGGGCCATTCTCATCCTCGGTTTCCACAGGGACCACTTCAACTGGGACAAAAACACTCTGCTCCAATTCAGTTCCAGCTCCATCCAGGTTATCTTCCTCCACAGCATCAACAGGGGCAGGAGCACTCTCCTCCTGCCCTGACGATGATGATGATGAAAACCTTTATTGTCCCCAATGGGGACATTTTGTTGTCAAACAGCTTAGTTAGGGCAGACAGAAAACATTCAATAAATAAATAGATAAAACAGTGCAGGCTCAATAAGTAAAAAGTTCCAAGTTCCAAAGTTCCAGCTCCAGGTCTCCCCCACCCTGCAGAGCCTGGTTGTAGAGTCGGAGTGCAGCTGGAACAAAGGACTGTCCAAATCTTTTTGTACTTTGACGGGGGAGAACAAATCTGTGGCTGAACTTGCTCCTCATCCCCGCCAGCTCGCAGTACATCGGGTGGGAGGGATTGGCCAGCATGGCCGCCAGTTTTTTCCCCATCCTCTGTTCTGCCACCACCTCTAGGCTGTCCAGCCCGGTCCCCACCACAGAGCTGGCCTTCTTCACCAGTTTGTTTAGCTTCGCAGCATCCCTGGCACAGATGTTTTCACCCCAGCAGGCCACGGCGAAGAACAGAACGCTGGCAACCACCGACTGATAAAACATTCGCAGCAGCTTGTTGCAGACGCCGAAAGACCTCAGCCTTCTCAGGAGGACGAGGGCTCCACTGGGGAACGTACTGGAGAGGAAGTTAAAGGACGCCTGCAACTTCTACGCACCGTTTGTTGTGGCGCAGGTGGTTTTGGCGCAGCTCGTGTTGGTGCAGGTTGCCGTAATGGTTGCGCTTTGTAAACTCTGGTAACTGTGGAGAGTTTCGGTTGCTCAATGTCCGGTACAGAATCGTCACTATCAGATCCAGAGCAAAAATCATCCTCGTGAGCACTGTCACTGCATGGACCAGGATTGCCACGGTTTGGAGGCCGTCGTGGTAGACTGCAAATGACGGGGACAACCGGTTCACTGACCGGCAGGAATCCACAAGGCAATAAAAGGTCACGATGGAGGGTACGGAGAGGACCATCTTTACCTTCAGGTTTGACTGTGTATACAGGAAGTTCTCCTGCACGTTTCACGACAACGTAGATGTCCATCTCCCACTTATCTGCCAGTTTGTGCTTCCCTCGCAGGCGAACACTTCTGACAAGCACTCGATCTCCAACATTCAGTGTCGACTCAGTGACTCGTTTATCAAAAAGCACTTTGTTCCGATTGGCATTCTTTGCAGCATTGCTACTTGCAATCTTGTAGCTTTCCTCCAAGTTGGATTTGAGCTTTTTGACATACTCAGAATGTGAGGGGCTTGAGCAGTCAAAGGGAAGACCGAAAGCCAAATCGATGGGGAGTCGAGGCTGACGACCAAACAAGAGCTCATAGCTCATAGCATCTGGAGGAGTGTGCGATTGAAACGCTCCACAGGATTCCCTCTGGGATGGTAAGGAGTAGTCCGGACTTTCTTTATGCGAGCTATGTCACAGAGTTCCTTGATGGTCTTGGACTCAAAGTCTGGGCCTTGATCACTGTGGAGACGTTCAGGAAATCCATAGTGAACGATGAAGTTGTCCCAGAGTGCTTTTGCCACAGTGCGTGCTTTCTGGTTTAGAGTGGGAATGGCGACAGCATACTTAGTGAAATGGTCAGTGATGACCAGGATGTAAGGCTGCCACGATTAGTCGACTAGTCGCGACGACGTCGACTACCAAAATCGTCGCCGACATATTTGGTAGTCGCCGTAGTCGCATGTTTTTTTGGAGCTGAATAAAGCTCATTCGTTTTTCTTCCCTGAAGCTAGCGTCTCCCAGTGTCTTTGATGTACATGCGCAGTGTCGGTCATCCGGGGCACACGTGACGTCTCCGGAAAAACAAACGGAGAAATGGCGTCCCGTCCTCGTACCTCTAAAGTTTGGGAACATTTCAACCACAACATTGAAACAAAGAAAGTAAAATGTAACATTTGCAAAGCTGAACTCGCTTATCATGGCAGCACGTCTATGATGCGCGAGCATCTCAATAGGAAGCACGTTGTGGATCTTGACGAGGAAAACGATGGCTCGTCTAGGTAAGCTAGTTAGCTTGTTATTGGCTAATGGCTAACGATATCGTTACGTTAAAAGCCTTCTTACATTATTTTACGTTATGTGCTGTAAAGTTGTCATCAAAGCGATACTTATCAAATAGCTAAAAATGTTGTCTTAACGTTACAGTGCTAAGAAGGCGCGTTCTTCTACTTCTACTATGGATAGTTATCTTGTCAAGCAGCCAACGTGCACACCCCAGCAAGCCACCGTCCTCACCGGATCAATCCTGAACATGCTGGTTAAGGATATGAGACCCTTGTCCATGGTTGCTGACGAAGGATTTAAAGACATGATTAAGCAGTTCAACCCTGAATACCACGACAAATACCTCCCGGGCCGATCACATTTCACCAAATTGATGGAAAATAAATATGATACAACCTTTCAGAAGGTATGTTCTTTGTTATGTTATTTGATTGAGACCAAACATTTCTTTTTGTGGATAATTGCTCTTTTTTAGTTGCCTTAGTGCCTACCTCATTTTATTTTTTTAATGTATTCTATTTAAAATGTATGTTTGATGCCAGAGATGAGTGAAGCAAAGCAAAACTTTTGTACTCTGTACAAGTATTTATTTTTGTTTTTGTATTGTTTTGGTTGCCTAGTGCCTAGCCTACCTCATTTTACTCAGCAGTTTGCACTCTCTACTCCAGAAATAAATCTGCAAAGTTCATTAAAATGTATATTTTTGAGTGAACAATCATTTTAATTGTCTTTATTTTTAGTTAGCACATGCCTACAACAACAACTAACAACTTCAAGCTAAATTTAGAAGCTGATTTAGAAGATGATAGCTAAATAAGAGCGATTGAGTAATTGTGCGATAAGCTGTATGAATGAATGAATGGACTTTATTGTCATTGCTACAGTACAGGTACCAAACAACGAAATCTAGCTTTTTTTTTTTTTTTGTAATTTAGGATCCGATTAGTCGACTAATCGTTAAAATAGTCGGTGACTAGTCGACTATGAAAATAATCGTTTGTGGCAGCCTTACCAGGATGTCCTTCGTGTTGCTGCGGTCCAGCTCCAAAGACAGGTAGTCCATGCAAAGCAAATCCAAGGGCCGACTTGTCACAATGTTGACTAGTGGAGCGGCCTTGTCTGGAAGGGTCTTTCGCCGTACACAACGCTCACATGTCTGGATTTTCCTTTCCACTGAAGCTGCCATTCTCGGCCAGAAAAAACGAGCTCTGACCAGGTCAAGTACCCGGTCCACTCCCATGTGTCCCATGTCATCATGGAGACTTTGTAAAACCAACTCCCTCAGTTCTGTGGGCAATACCAACTGATGAGTAGTACTGGAACCTTCTTGCCTTTTACGATACAGGATGCCCTCTTTGAGCACCAGGCGATTCGACTCTCTTAGCAAAAGAGAAAGGTCAGCGAGATTGGCTCGGACAGTGGGAAAGGGCGTCACTCCTGACTCCATTTGAAAGATCACTTCTTTGATACAAGGGTCAGCTCGTTGTTTCTCCCTCATGTCTTCTTCAGTCAGATGAGAAATGACAGGAAGACCACCTCCCTTCTCATCAAAAAAAGCCGTAGGAATCACATCAGGGTGGAGTGCGAGAGATTCAATCAGTGGTAATGGGTAATGGCCATCAAGAAGATCTGGCACACGTATGGAGTTGCATACAATATGCTTGTCACATATGGCTTGCACATCTGGTTCGGACAAGTGCTGCAAAGCAAACTGGCGTATCCGCTCAATTTCCTTCCGGGAAAACTGGTCATTGAGGAGATCACCATGCGGACGTCGGGACAGAGCATCTGCATCAAGATTTTGTTTGCCAGCTCAATATTGCAGCCGGAAAGAGAAAGTGGCAAGATCGGACAGCCAAAACTAGCTTTCGGGCTAACTCTGGCGTATTTACAATTTATTTTTGTTTTATTATTATGCACTGTCCCTTGAATAAATAAATGAATCTGAATCGGTAGCTTGTGGCATCCAGCTTGGCTGTGGTCAGGAGGTAAGTAAGCGGATTACTACCGGTGACAACAGTGAAGTTGGTGCCATACAAGTAATCACCGAACTTCTCCGTGATAGCCCACTTAAGAGCTAGAAACTCCAACTTATGGGCTGGATACCTGGACTCACTGCAGGAGAGACCTCGGCTGGCAAAAGCGATTGGTCTCAACTTCCCCTCTTGCTCTTGATACAGTGCAGCACCCAATCCGGAGGTGCTCGCATCTGTATGAAGGATGTAGGGTAGTTTGGGATCAGCAAATCCAAGTACCGGGGCAGCAGAAAGGTTGGAAATCAAAGTCTCAAACGCTTGTTGACAAGCTGGTGTCCAGCGACAGCCAAAAGGGTGCTTCACATTGTGGTACTGGGAGCTTGGACTCTTCTTTCCCCGGTACTTGGATTTGGCCAAAGCGGATACGCCAGTTATCGTAGTCAGCTTCGTTACTGGGTCGGGTGGACTTCGCAGAAAATACTCTGAGTCAGAACCGAGAGGAGCCATGAAAACTGGATGCATTTTCTGTCTTGAGAATGTGTTCCACTACAACCTTCTGAATTTCAGGTGGATTAAGCATATCACCCGAAAGGAAAGAGTGACTGAGTAGTTGCTTCTTCACTGTAGCAGGAGGAGCAAAGAAGGAAGTAGCTGCTGAAGTATTGATCAGGCTAGGGGGAGACATTGCATTGGGCAGGCTGGGGGAAGACTGTTCATGTGCTGCTAGACCAACAGCATCTGTAGTCTCCTTCGGAGGATCCTTGTTTCCTTCAGATTCCACTTGAAGCGGTGGAGGTACCTCTTGAATCTTCTCCAACTCTGGTGTCACTCCAGGTGCGGGGGACTGTCCACTCTCCAATTCAGACTTCACATCAGATGGCTGAGATGTTTGCGAAGACAGTTTGGCCAATTCCTCCATCAACAGGACCTCAAAGAGCTTGGAACTCATCATGGCAATTAACTGCAATTCCTTCATGTAAGCCTTGGCGGCGCTGTTACAAGTCAGGGAACTATACATACTGTCCAATGAGACCACTTTGTAGGTGACTTAAGGGTTAGTCAGGCTTGTATTGGTCAGGGGAAGCAGAGGTGCCAGAGCCTGCATGGAAGTACCTTGTTTAAACTCAACAATGCAATGGTTAGGATAGTCAGGGGTGTCAATTCTAAATATATGGTGCACAGAACCAAAAGAGGCTAGATATTCCTCTATTACTTTGTCAGTGTCAGTGTCAGTTAACCCAGTTATAACTACTGCATCTGGGACTGATGGATTCTTGCATTACAATTTCCATGTTTGCAGTCTTTTCACAATATACCACAAACCACTATGTTCCTTAACCTTCAACACAGCTCCTGGCTGGCTCGCCAATTTTATGTAACACTTATAACCAAGTCAGTGTTTCCTCTATATGCATTTATTAGTGGCGGGCCGCCACGAATGAATTTCCTCCGCCACTAATTGATTCAGTCCACAAAACAAAAAAAACAAAAAAAAATCCACCTCTGAACATTTTAGCTGATTAAAATATATCTGATCCTAGATCAGCGCTATAATGGATGTTGACTAAAAGTGCACCTAAATCCATGTCCATCTCTCTCTAACCGCTGATCCAAAATCAGATTAATGACATTAAACATTCAGTTGACGACGTGACACAAGGGCTACTCCTGATTGGTCTAAATGTGAACCGGCATGAGAACCGTGCAGACTCAACCATCCCTGCTCAGCAGTCTTACCTGCCGAAATGCTCAGGCGCCTGTGTTTTCTCCTCGCAAATAACGGGCTAAAAGTCACCGGTAGTACCATCTAAAAGATACAAAAAGCTGATCTAGCTAGCTAGGTGCACAAATAAGATATCACGTTAAATAACTTCGAAAAATTAAACGAAAACAGCGACAGATGGATGGATTTTTCAAGAAAAAAGATGTCCCAGACACTTCAAACATTGCTGAAGCTAGCAGTGGCTATGAGCGATCCGAAACTGCATGGCTGGCAGGAGCAAAGGAGCTAGTTGGTGGATCAGCTAACAACGTTTATGGCGGGGTACCACCACCACCACCACCAGCTACAACTACAGCGGGAGAACAAGCAGCAGCTACTGTACACCACCAAGCATCGCTGGTGCCCTGTAGGACAGTAAGTTGATGTTCCACACCACTAGGGATGGGACGATTATCGTTTTTATCGTTAATCGCGATAAAAACACCCGCGATAACTTAATCATGGAGAATTGTAATTATTTGAATAATCGTCATAATCGTATGTTATGAATAAACTGTGTTTAACAAATGTCTGGCGCTATTTTTCAGCCTAGTCCACATTACTTTTGGAGTCAAGTTAGCGACTGTTACTGTAATATAATTGCAATTCCTCACATGAGCCGCGTGCGAATATCCTCACAGAACTTGTCTCGCGCTTTTGTTCAGCCTGCATGGGTAACGTTACTGTCAAGTCAGCCTTGTCAGTCAGTCACTAGGTAACGTATGCTAGCCTACTCACCATGGCTGGTGAACAACTTTAGACGGGATACTGTCATTGGCCTTCCTTGTTATTACCAGGCAGTGACAGTCTATGGCTGCAAAAGGCACGGTCGCCCCTAAGCTTTAGCAAATATATTGTGGTTTTACTTAATACTGTTCAGCACTTGAGGTTACATGCAATGCATGACTTGTGCTATAGGCTAAATACAATTATTAAAGCGGCAAGTAGCAAGTGTGCGCATCAAAGGCATTAGGCACGTAACATCCATGCTGTATAAACACATGACAACCGTCCGTTATTTCCCGAACTTTGCCCGAACCCCCTGCGAGGACCCAGGGAACAACGGTACGCTCCCCGCGGCTGCTATCAGACTGGCCGCGGGAGTGAGTGTTGAGGGAGAGAGGACACGGCAACCCTCGCTCGCCATAGACTGTATCCCTACTCGTCTCTCCTGAGCTCGGTTGTAACGTGAACTGTGGAATACAGGATATGTTAGATGCTTTACAGTAATTCCCCAAATGACCAGAAAAGGAAGTTAGATTTGTCGCTGGTCGCTTTTGACTAATTAAGTCGCCAAGGGGCTCTGGAAGTTAGCAACACTGGGAGTGCGTTCTTTAAACTTCCTTGGGTACGTTAATGAAAGGTGCTGATTGGCCGAAAAGGAATTGCTCTTTCTTAAGGACCCGGATTATGGCCAGAGTTATGTGCCACTAGAATCTGAATTTGAATAACTGACTTAAAATGTCCTAAAAATACAACAAAATCTAAGTTAAAGTGATTACAGTGTGTTTTATTGGAATAAAATGTATTGGCATAAAATAATATTTATTTTTTTAATTCTCGCGATAATATCGTGGATCGCGATTATTTTGCCCACGATAATCGTGACATGACATTTTCTAATCGTCCCACCCCTAGTTGAAACCAACACCCAATCATGCCAGGACGATGGCTAATTTGATAATTTTGATAGACATGATAGCCATCACATCTAGTTGAAAAACTGTCGCAAGTTGAAGAACTCGCGCAAGTTGGAAACTCCGCCACTAATGTAAAAATTCCTGGAGGTAACACTGCAAGTAATAACTAAGTAATGAGTACCTTAGTAGGAACACAAAGTAGAATCAAGGCTACAATCAATAATGGGCTAGTGCTAGGTTCGTGTGGGAGCCGTGTGAAGGGTAATGAGGAGACGGAGACCAAAAGTACGTTTATCGGTATATTAGGAAAAGATATTGCAACATACAAACATGACACATAACACAACATAAACATAGAAACAAAAAGAAAGAGAATAGTTCAACTGGGTTAGTTGGTTCCTACTACTAGTAGTGGTTCAGGGTCAAGTGCACCTTTAACCTTAGGTTCTAACCAAAGTCAAAGTCAAGTCAAGTCAGGGAATGTTCCAGGTGCAGGCTTGAGGCCTGCTAAGTGGGCTCTTGGGAATGAGCTTCCAAATCCTTCAGAGATTCATATTCCGGGCGTTGCTCGCCATCCAATTAGAGTCAGTCAATTAGGTAATTCAAAGTGTTCAATGAAAGGGGTTCAATGAAGAGATTCAATGGAAGGGTTCCATGAAAGGGTTCCAAGAAGCCTGACCAATGCAGAAAGCAGCAGGTTTCCTCACACACACAACAGCAACAAACAGGTCATCCACTGAGCAGCATAGCAGCTGGGGGAAACTAGTATCTGAATGTGAAGAACATGAATTCCTTGGGTCCAAGTTCAGTTTCCAGTTGGTTTTCAGGAGTCAAGATCCAGGATGAAATGTTCTGTGTCAGTGGTGAAAACTCACACAGAGTGTCTCTGAGATGAGCACAGGTGCTGCTAATTGAGTGGAGTTTGGGCTCCTTTTCAAAGGGAAAAAAGGGGTGGGTGCAGGGAGGAGCCTGCATCCATTGGTTCAGGGATTGAGACATGGAATGAGTCAGTGGGCGTCCACACAGACATCAATTAAGTCAACCCCTCATCTCACCAGGGTTACAGGTGCGTTCGTAAAATCGCTCTGAGAGTGCCGGAGCGCACACTGGGTGCAACGTCATAAAGGGACCAGGTAATTTGATTGGACAAGAGGCATTCCATGAGTGCTGATCATATTTCCATGGCAAATTTACGAACGCAGCTAGCGAACAGAAGATGCAAAAAATCGTCAGATCAGATATATAAACGGGTTATTTTGGTAAACTGGACACATTTTGGGAATATATGTGGTTACTTTCTCGCCTGAAAACATTAAAACTTCATAAAATGACATGTTAACACTTGTAAAGCCAACATTACATATTTTAGCTAATGGAGGTTTAAAATGGAGGTTTAAATTCGCCGCTCCCGGCGAAATGCATTCTGGGAGGCAGTATGCATACAGTGTAAATGGTCGGCTGGTTTTCACATACTTATTATGAATTTAGTAGGCAGTATGCAGTATATACTCATTGAGTATGCTAGTATGCAGTATGCTAGTATACGATTCCGAACACAGCCAGATTCTTTTTAGTCAAGAGCCTTTTCTGCGTGCCTTCATTGTGCAATCCGCAGACGAGCCTGTCTCTGAGCGCATCCGATAGTCCAGCCCCAAATTCACAGTGTTCAGCCAGTCTACGGAGCTCCGCGATATAGTCCGCTAGAGACTCGGTCTTGTGTTGATCTCTCTTATGAAATTGGAAACGTTCGGCTATCATTAATGGCTTCGGATTCAAGTGGCCTTTCAGCAAATCTACATTCTCTTCAAAAGTATTTTGTGCTGGCTTTTCCGGCGCTGTGAGGTTACGCAGCAAATGATATGCCTTTGCCCCCATCAAGCTCAAAAGCACGGCAACTTTCTTATCATCTTTGACTCCATTAGCCTCACAATATTGCTCGAGTCTCTCCACATAAGTAGACCAATCTTCTACCGTACCGTCAAAACAGTCCATTTGTCCAAAATGTCCAGCCATTTTCACTTAGTTCCTCTTAGTTTACTCACTTTTCTTTCAATTCTCTCCCGTCTTCTGCAACCTTGCACTGTGGGGATTGTTACGATTCTGTCACAGCTCCGCCCCTGGCTCATCAGCCGTCTATCAGTGGTGCCAGGTGTGGCCGATTAAGACCGCCCCTGGCTCATCAGCCGTCTATCAGTGGTGCCAGGTGTGGCCGATTAAGACCGCGACTGGCTCCTACTTAAGCTCTGCTCCTGCTTCCAGTCAACGCCAGATCGTAGCCATTTAATGGATTCTCCGCCTGCCTGACCCCTGCCTGTCTGCCGACCACTCCGCCTGCCTGACCCCCTGCCTGTCTGCCGACCACTCCGCCTGCCTGACCCCCAGCCTGTCTACCGACCACTCCGCCTGCCTGACCCGCTGCCTGTCTGCCGACCACTCCGCCTGCCTGACCCCCTGCCGTTCTGACTACCTGCCTACCTGCCTGACCATCTGCCTGTCTGCCTACCTGCCTACCTGCCTGATCCCCTGCCTGTCTGACTACCTATTTACCTCCAGCCTGCTCCTCCTGACACCCCTACCCTACAATAAATCATTATTATTGTTACTACCTGTTCTCCGTTGTCTGCTTCTGGGTTCCGCCCTCTGGTCGTGACAGATTCTCGTCGCCACTTCTGTTACGTCTTCTGCCTGGACTAACAGTAATAAGGATGCATGAACAAGGAGCTACAGTTTTCATAACTTTACTGTCAACGTCAAGTTCAACAACAACATGTACATATCAATACGCACCAACATAACATCCACATATCAATGCGCACCCACAGTATAGCAACAACATAAAATAGTCCCATGCCTATTGCATACATAACAGATGTAAATAGTGTGAACAAAATAATGGGGTGTGTAAACATATATGGAAAGGCTTCTGGTGCAAAAGTGAATGTTGACAAGTCTGAAATGTTGTGTATAGGGGGAGTGAATACAGACAATTGTGTTTTTGATTAGAAAATTGTAAAGGGGATGATAAAAGTGTTGGGGATATATCTTGGAGAGGATGACAAGGAGGCTGTTGATTACACATGGACAGGGGTTTTGAATAAAATAAGAACAACATTGAATTATTGGAAGCAAAGGAACATGAAACTGAAGGGAAAAGTTGTAATTGTTAATGCACTGTTAATGTCAAAATATGTTTATGTATTAGGTGTATTGAATGTACCAGAGTGGGTTCTAAAAGAAACCAGGATGTTAGTGTCAGATTTTTGGTGGAGAGGAAAGGGGGTTAAAATAGCGTATGATGTACTAGTAGCAGATTATGATAAAGGAGGGTTGAAGCTGGTAGATCTGGAGGTAAAGATGAGGGCAATGAGAGTCAGAACAGTCAAAAGGTTTTTGTATGGGGAGGAAGGACATGGATGGAAAGGATACTTAAGGGAATGGGTACATAGATGTGGGGGGTGTGGGGATTATGGTTTGTTGATGTGCTTTAAAGCACGGATGTATGATAGGGTGCCGGAATTCTATAAAGAGGTGTTTAAAGCCTGGGGTAGTTTTTTGCCTGGGGTAGGATATGAGTGTGAGAAGAGAGGGGAGATACTAAATGTTCCAGTTTTATTGAACCCGTTAATAAGAAGAGAGGGGAAAATGTTAGAGTCTAGGAGTTTTTGGAGGGCAGGACTGATTAGAGTAAGGGATTTTAGGTATGAGGTAGTGCCAGGGTTCCTATCAGAGCAGGCAATTGTTGAAGTTGTTAGGGAAACAGATGAGGAGATGAGAAGGGGAGAAATAGTGAGCATGGATAATAAAATAAAGCAGAGTATACCAGGGGAGTGGGTGAGGAGGTTAGATAGGGATTTAAGAAGGAAGGAGCAAACAGAGTTACCTAGGTTAAGACTAGGGAAAGGGGAAACAGTGCGGGACTTCTCAGCTGTTAAGGTGAAGGAGTGCTACTGGGCACTGTTGGAGAGCAGAGTGAAGGAGCCTGCGGCAGAGAAGGTGTGGAGACAGGTGTTCCCAGGATTGGAGGTGAAGAATATGGAGGAATTTATTTTTGAAATATAATAGTTTAGAATGTACACATTTTGATTTTATGCTCAGGCATAACAGGGTTTATACTAAGGTGGTGTTGCATCAGGTAGACAGAACAGTTTCGAGGGAGTGTGATGTGTGTGGGATACAGGATGGGAACTTAATGCATATGTTTTTTTAATGTAGAGAAATGAAGGGATTTGAAGAAAGGTTGAAAGGACTAGTGAAGAAGCACTGGGGGGTGGAGGTGGTGGGGATGCAGGAGTGGAGGAGGTTGGTGGTTTTTGGGGTAGAGGAAAAGAGGAGGGGAGTGAATATATGGTGTTTAAATTATGTATTATCACAGGCTAGGTATGCAATTTATTTGAGGAGAAATTTAGCAAGATGTGAGGGAAAGTGGATAACGGTGTGGAAAGTCTTTCAGGGATTGGTCAGGAAGAATGTGAGACTGATGCACAAGACAGGGCAAAAATATTTTGAGAAGTTGTTTATTAGGGATTGTGGGTTTATAAGGGTGGGGGTGGATGGAGGTTGGAGTTTGATTTAGATTTTTGAAGATGGTTTTGTTTTTATTGTTGCATTCATTTGTTATTGATTTATATTAAAGGGTTATTTTGGTTATGAAGGACTGACTGAATAATAGATGGATTTATCTCATACCAAAATGGTATGGGTGTGTTTTGTTTTATTTATTGGTTTTTAAATTTATTATATTTGAATTATAATACAATGAAGGCTATAAAATTAACATGTGTGAATATGTATAGCTATGATTGTATTTAAAATAATATTTTTATAATAAAAGATAATAAATTTAAAAAAGAGCTGCCGTCTAATGATCGCAAGGTTGGCAGATCGGCGGCTCGAGCCCCGGCTGGCCTTGAAGTGTCCTTGGGCAAGACACTGAACCCCAAATTGCTCCCAGTGAGTGGGCCGGCGCCTTGCATGGTAGCTTGCCGCCATTGGTGTGTGAATGTGTGTGTGAATGGGTGAATGAGAGGCCATTGTAAAGCGCTTTGGATAAAGGCTCTATATAAGTGCAGTCCATTTACCATTTGATGTGCACTTGATTCTACTGTTAAATCCTAGCTACCTTACATACTGCCAGTTCAAACGATGCATTTTCCCCCATGGTTGCAATGTTTTTATTTTGTGTCTCTCTCTAAATCCCATTTTTGATTCCCATATTACAGTAATCCCTATGTAGCGTGGAACTTTCAAATCAGATTTCCAATCTCTCTTTTAATAGGAATGAAGTCAAAGTTAAAATCCTACTATGTCTACTACTTCATGTCGTTGGGATATCAGCCAAAACGGTGGTTATAAAAGTGAGCAGGGGTGTATAGAGCTGATTTCTGATGTATATTCACGGTGGTTTTTATTCCTATGGATGGTGTGTGGCAATTTGTGACACATTTGATTTGTTGGTGCTCCGAAATGTGGGTGTGTATATAAATAATAGTGACTCTCCTATCAGCGAGTCTGTGTGTGTGTGTGTGTGTGTGTGTGTGTGTGTGGTATGTCTCTGTGTGTGTGTGTGTGTGTGTGCGTCTCTCTCTGTGTGTGTGTGTGTGTGTGTGTCTCTGTGTGTGTGTATGTGTGTGTGCATGTGTGTGTGTGTGTGTGTGTGTGTCTCTGTGTGTGTGTGTGTGTGTGTGTATGTGTGTGTGTATGTGTGCGTGTTTGTGTGTGTCTCTCTGTGTGTGTCTCTCTGTGTGTGTGTGTGTGTGTGTAGTGCAGGGGGGTGGGGGCTGCGTGTGGCTTGTGGCTTTCTCCTTCACAGCGCTGTCTCGTTCCCGCGTTCCCGCTGACAGGTCTGATCAGGAAGTGATGACAGCCTATGATTGTCAAAACGCCCGGCACTGACTGGCAGGTCGGCTTTGGCATACGCTACGGCTCCGTCTTCTTCTTTTTTTCCTTCTTTTTTTCCCTCTCCTTCCTTTCCCCCCTGTTTTTGTCACATCTCTGTTCCCTGGCAGTCGGAGCTGGCTTCACTACGAGTCAAAGGAAGAAAAGAAAAAGAGACACACACACACAGGCAGTATACATACATACAGCCATGGGGGAACTCAATCTCAGAGTGTTGTTGCTGGCTTGTCTTTCGGTGTCACCCGTCAAGGCTCAAGGCACGGGTAGTGACAACGTGGGAGTCGGGGTTCCCGGCTGGAGGGCCAGGTATATAGTGAGTCCCTTCCTCAATCCCCCCCCCCCCCCCCCCCCCCCCCACACACACACATTTTTTTTTTTAGACCTACTCGTCACATTCAATGACTGGACAGGTTCTGCTAGAACATTCTGACTGTCATTAAAGAGTGCCAGAGACAGAGTGCATCCTGGGGATTGTGGAAGTAGGTGGAGTGTTTATTCGCATGTATTATACTCATCATAGCTGACAACCTCTCGAATAAATAATCATGTTGGAATACCCCCTCCTACTACCTCTAATACTACCTCTCATTATTTGTCCCTATGACAATATGTGTCAATGTCAATAATCAGTAAGTAAGCTGGTGGATGTAGAAAACAGAGGACATTATAATCACGGAATGGAATGAAGAATAGTATCAATAATATAATAATAATTCATAATAATACAATACTCTTCCTCATTCCATTCCATGCTTTACAATGAGCCCGTCCTCTGATGTCTACCTCCACCTGCTGGTGCGCATTTCAATCAACCAGTACACCACCTTCACTACCCCTCAGACACAGTAGGTCCATTGGTCAGGCCATGCGGTCAATCCGATGGGTATCATTGTCCTGTTGCGTTTGCCGTAGCTGTTTGCTGTTTGCTGTTTCCGGGTTCAGAGCACGCTGGCGTCAAGCGCTGTGACTGCCGCTTCTGTCTCCCGGTCCTGTCTTCTTGTATCCTGTCTTTTTGTATCCTGTCCTGGTTTCTTGTTTTCGGCGTCTACCTTGTTTTGTGTGCCCGTCTTCCCCCGGAGGTCTCCGCTTTTTATTTTGTGACTTTTCGCCGACCTCCGGTGCTTTCCCCCCCGCCACCTCCCGCCTCTCACTGCCTCCACTACCGGACTACAGTACCCATCGCCTCCACTACCGGACTACAGTACCCATCGCCTCCACTACCGGACTACAGTATCCATCGCCTCCACTACCGGACTGCAGTGTTCACCGCCTCATCGTTCCTGTCCCCCGGCTTTGTTTTGCGCGCCGCTCTCAGACATCGCTAGCCCGGCTGTGCTGTGCTACTACGCCCGTCCCGGGAGGTAGCCACCACTCCCTCCCCGGTTCGGGGGTTGCCATCTTCGCAGGTGAGTGTCAGTCCTTCCCGGCCTTCACTCACTACTGCAGGATTTGGTCGCTGGCATGGCACGGTTAGGCTGGCTGGCCGCGCGGGTTCAGTCCCAAGCTAGCAATACAAATGACAACAACAACAACAACAACACCACGCTGTCACTCTGGTTCACTGCCATGTTTACACAACGCACTGCCCACCAACTACTAGTCACTCCCAACCTATCCACTGAACTACTCCCACCTGTACTCTGGTTTCATCTCCAACTTGGACTCACCCTCCTGCTGCTCCTATCGTTTTGCCCTGGACCCCCGCCCATCATACTCACCTATACTGCCACTGACCTTCACTCACTGAACCATAACCATCGCCTCACTGCTGCTGCTGCCACCGCCGCCACCAAGGCAGGCATTCTCCGCCGCCGCCGCTACATCCACCGAGGCTCCCAGCAACATCGACACCGGACTCTACACCACCCTGAAGGCACAAACATCCCCTCATTCTGGACTAACTCTCGCTCACCTGTCATCACCCCACACCGCACCGCTGACCCCTCAAACCTCCGCTCTCTCCCTCCTGCTCCCCCATCCATCTCCCTTGCTCTGTTGAACACTCGCTCTCTCTCCAACAAATCCCCTGTCATATCTGAACTGATACTGGACAACAACCTGGACATACTTCTCCTCACTGAAACCTGGCAACAACCCTCGGACTACTACTCACTCAACCAGGCCACCCCCCCTAATTACACCTACATCGCTAAACCCCGCCTCTCCAAGCGAGGGGGTGGTCTCGCTGCTCTCCACAAACTCACCCTAACTGTCACTGTACTGGACCTCAACCTCCCACCCATGTCATCCTTCGAATACCTCGCCTTTTCACTCCCCAACTCCATAACTGCACTCCTACTCTACCGCCCACCGAAGCCACACCCCTCTTTTCTGTCTGATCTCTCTGAACTCCTCACCATTGCCTCTTCCCTTTCTACCCGTCTCTTACTCACCGGTGACTTTAATATCCATGTCGACCAACCCAACTCCAACCTCACCTCTGATTTCCTCTCTCTCCTTGATTGTTTCCACCTCACCCAGCACATCAACTTCCCCACCCATGTAAAAGGCCACACACTCGACCTTGTCTGCTCTGCCTCCCTACCCATATCCAACCCCCACCCTTTTCCTTTCCCACTCTCTGACCACCACTGCATCCTCTTCTCTGCCCCCCTGCCCCTACCGCGCCACCCCATCAAACGCACCATCTCTTTCCGTAACATAAAATCTGTCAACCCACTCACTCTATCCCAGTCCATATCTTCTGCCCTCCCCACTGACTCCACTCCCACCAACCCGGAAGACTATGCCACCTTACTCAACTCCATGCTCTCTGACTCCCTTGACTCACTGGCCCCCTTGAAAACCATCACTGTCTCCTTCACCACCTCCTCCCCCTGGTACACCCCTCAACTACGCACCATGAAACAGACCGGCCGCCAACTAGAACGACTACACAATAGAACCCCCCCGCACCCTCTTCTCCACTGTCAAGACACTACTCCAACCCCCGGACAACAACACAACTTCCTCCCCTGACCTCTGCAACTCCTTTCTCCACGCCTTCAACAGCAAGATCTCCCACATCAATAGCTCACTGACTGCCTCCATCTCCAACTCCACCACCCCCGCCCCCCCTGCTGCCATCTTCCCCCTCCTGACTACCCTCCCCCTACTCCTCTCACTACTTTCTCCCCTGTTGACTCCTCCCTCATCACTACTATCATCACCGCCTCCAAAACAACCACCTGCTCCCTCGACCCCCTCCCTACCACCCTGACCAAGGCCTGCCTCCCTGCCCTCATCCCCCACCTCACTGCCCTCTTCAATCAGTCACTATCCCAAGGCCACGTTCCCTCAAGCTACAAACTTGCCGCTGTCACCCCCATTCTCAAAAAGCCCACTCTTGACCCAGCCAATCTCTCCAACTACCGCCCCATCTCCAACCTACCATTCCTTTCCAAAACCCTAGAGCGCGTTGTCGCTGCCCATTTTCACTCCCACCTCCAATCCAACAAACTGTATGAACCCCTTCAATCTGGCTTCCGCCCACATCACAGCACTGAAACAGCCCTGGTCAAAGTAATCAACGATCTCCTCACCTCTGCAGACTCAGGTGCCCTCAGCATCCTAGTTCTACTAGACCTGAGCGCAGCCTTCGACACAGTGTCCCACTCCATCCTCCTTCAAAGGCTGCGCCAACTGGGTGTTGAGGGCACCGCCCTGGACTGGCTCACCTCCTACCTCACCAACAGACACCAGTTCATCTCCCTCTCCGGTCACACCTCCTCCTCCTCCTCTGTCACACAGGGGGTCCCACAAGGCTCAGTCCTCGGCCCCCTGCTCTTCCTCTGCTACACACTCCCCCTCGGTCACATCATCCGCCAATTCAACCTGGACTTCCACTGCTACGCCGATGACACACAGATTTACATCACCACAAACTCCACCCAGAACCCACCCCTCACTCACATCGAAACCTGCATCTCCGCAATAAAAACCTGGCTCACACACAACTTCCTCAAACTGAACAGTGCAAAGACCGAAGTCATCCTCATCGGCACCAAATCCACCCTCAATAAAACCGGACCCATCACACTCACCATTGACGACACTACCGTCACCCCCTCCCCCCTGGCTCGCAACCTCGGCTTCATTCTGGACCCCACCCTCTCATTCGATCCACACGTCAGTTCCATTGTCAAGACATCCTACTTCCACCTCCGAAACATTGCAAAAATCAGACACTGCCTCTCCCCCCCCGCTGCTGAATCCCTCATCCACGCCTTCATCTCCTCCCGCCTCGACTACTGCAACTCCCTACTCACCGGCATCACCTCCCGCTCCCTCCATAGACTCCAGATGGTCCAAAACTCTGCTGCACGCCTCCTCTCAAACACCCGCTCCCGTGACCACATCACTCCTGTCCTCCACTCTCTCCACTGGCTCCCCATTAAAGAACGTATACAATTCAAAGTCCTCATCCTCACATACAAAGCCCTCCATAGCCTGGCCCCCCCTTACCTGACTGACCTCCTTCTCCCCCACCGCCCTACCCGTACCCTCCGATCCTCATCCATTGTTCCCCTCACTGTCCCACCCTCAAAACTCAAAGGCTTCGGTCACCGTGCCTTTTTACGAGCCGCACCCCGCCTCTGGAACTCTCTCCCTCAACCACTCAGAGACTCACCCTCACTCCTCACTTTTAAATCCCACCTCAAAACCTACCTGTTCTCCCATGCCTACAGCCTCCCCTACCCCTAGCCATCTCCCCCATCCCTGCCACCCCCGCCCCCCCCTGGACATGCATACAACCTCCCCTACCCCTAACCATCTCCCCTAACCCTGCCACCCCCCTCCCCCCCATGGACATGTATACAACCTCCCCTTCCCCGTTCGTTAACTCTGTGTTCTATGTGCTCATGTTATCTGTTGCTTGTTGTTTCTGTGTTTTCCGTTTTTCCCATATTGTCAGCGTCTTTGAGCCTCGGAAAAGCGCTATATAAATCTAATGAATTATTGTTATCATTATATTCTTATGCAGACCTCATGATCAGGGATTCAAAGTGACTGTCTGCACCAGGTGAAGGCTGGTGGACGTGGAACATCGGAGGACGGGCTCATTGTATTGCAAGGAACGGAATGAGGAATGGTATCAAACAAACAGCCATGTTTCAAACCATGCGTTACAATGAGCCATCCTCTGATGTTCGACCTCCACCAGCCTCCCCTGGCTCTGCATTCCAGGGAGAAGTTAAAAAAGCAGGTCGAGCATTCAGGAAAAACACACGATTTACATACAAGCTACTGCACGTCAAAAGACAGTTTAATCAGTAGTTGCTGCTGTACCGTTCAAACGGAGACTAAAACTGAAGCCCACTGACAATCAACTGACTAGGGAACATTAAGCTCACACGACGTGAGCGCCGAGGATCGTGGGAGAAAAGCGCAAAATGGCTAAAAGTGCCACCCGAACCGCAGCGAGGTAGGCCCTCTGTCCCTGTTCGACTTTCTGTTGGGAGTCAGTTATGCTGTATAGTGGTGTGGATCTGGGACGAGGCATACTCTCAGCGGAGATGTTATGTAAGACCAAAGTGACAGGGCAGCCGCAGCATCCATCCAGTCCTCAACTTGTCTATTTATATGGATATTCATATTCATGAGCTATCGGACGGTGCTAGCCGGTGGCGGTGCATTTAGCGTTATTGCAAAAGCTGAACTTCAGCCTCCTCCTGGCAGCTGACAGAGAAGGATGACGCTGCCCAAGTGGGCAAAGGACTCGCAGAGCCGTGTGCTAAATCACCGTCCCCGATGCGGTGCCGTGAAAGCCCCGAATCTCATCTCTGTACTTGTAAAAACGACTCTCCCCTTCACTTTGAGCGTTAAGTGGATTGTTTGTCCCCCTATTAATACATCTCTTTAGGACGTGTATGTCTGGCGGCGAGGCAGGCAATGTGTTAATTTATGGCTCTCCGGTTTTCACTCACCCTCGTGACTCCTCAAACTTTTATCCGCGCGTCTATGAAGACGACCCTGTCGCTTGCGCGTCGAGCGCTTTTTGCCGTGACGGAGGGAAATGCACTCTTCATAAGCGGGACCGCAGTTAACCTTCTAAACAGATGGATAATATCGGAAACATCACTGTAAAATTAATAGACTTTAAACATCAGCACCCAGCATCAGCATCGGTCCAGCACTCAATAATGCCGACCAGCAGTATATCACACACACATCCCCACGCATCCATCTATGACAGTTATGGGACATATACTCTTAAAAAAAGAAAACATGACAGGAAATACGTTTACAAGTCTTCTCTTTAGAGAACAGTATGGGGCTGCAGTGAGCCCGTAGTGAATGATCGCCCTGTCTCTTAAACAGCGGTATTATGTTTGGGTGCGGTGTGTCAGGGAGAAGGAGGCAAGTTAGTTATGGTCTGATGAACTGACCTGTGTATAATGGCCATAACATGGTGTTGACGAACTCTGCTGTTTTGTTGTTGCTGATGGGGGTCCATCCACCCTGATGGTGGCGTAGGCTGCCTGACACCCATAAAAAGCGTGTTTAAAAAAAAATCTGTAGTCCTGTTTTTATATCTGAGATGAGGGCTAGGGCCATAGCAGGAGAGCCAACCATGTCCATTATCACAGATATTAATTATACATGGGTGGATTAATGTATGAGCACAGAGGAATACTGCACTTAAACATGTTTTAACATACAGCCAATGTCCGTGAAATTGTAAACAATTACGTAGCAATTTGTTTCAATCCAATTCTAGATCAATCGTGCATGTGTCTACACGTGAAATGGGTCTACATGTGCATGTCCATATGTGAATGTTTCACACGGAGACCGAGACACGTGTTTCTGATGTGGATAGTGGTAGTGGTGGTCTAGTGCAGTGGTTCCCAACCGGGGGTACGCGGACCCCTAGGGGTACGTGAGGGGATTGCAGGGGGTACGTGGAAAGATTTGGAATTATAATTTATTTCCCTTTCCCAAAAAATAATTAAATATAGTCGTTTCATAAACCTGTTGTTAAAATGGTACGCTGCAACTTAAGTTCCTCCCCGACAGGTAATGACTGTAACACAAGCGGTAGTCACGTCACATTTAAATCACGTTCATTTACGTTCATTTACGCGCGCACGTCAGCTAGGCCTGTCAGTATACCGCAAAGATGGACAGATGGCTAAAACGACCAGCTACAGTAACGGTCAGATCAGAGGCAGATCAGACGGTCAGATCAGAGGAAGATCAGACGGTCAGATCAGAGAAAAAAAGAAAAAAAGGACCCCGCTATTATTTGGAAACATATGTTTTGTGGGGATTTACATGTACATCGGCTGATCCACCACAGCCACAGTGCTTTTTCTGCGGCGAAGTCCTGGCTAATAATTCAATGAAGCCAGCCCATTTACAACGACACCAGAGCACCAAACACCAAGCAACTGTTGGTAAAACTGACGACTTTTTCAAGCGAAAACTGTCAGAGTTCAAGTCAAGTCAGGCTACACTGAAAAAAGCGGCAAGTGTGTCAAGCAAAGCACTGGAGGCGTCCTATGCTGTTTCATTACTAGTGGCTAAGTCAAAAACCCCACATTCAATCGCCGAAGATCTGATTTTGCCTGCCGCTATGATTTTGGCTCAAACTATGCTGGACAAGAAAGCAGCTGACACGCTCAAGTTGGTACCATTATCTAACAATACCGTCTCCCGTCGGATTGATGATATGTCCATAAATATTGTCGGACAAGTGGTGGATAAAATGAAGCAAGCAGGTCAGTTCGCTTTGCAATTAGATGAAATGACCGACGTTAGTGGGGAGGCTCAGCTGCTGGCTTTTGTGCGTTATAAAGAAGAGTCGGACATAAATGAGCATATCTTGTTTTGCAAGACGCTGCCAGGAAAGACAACTGGCGAGGAAATATTTCTGATTATTGACAGCTTCTTCAAAGACAACGATCTGGAGTGGAAATCCTGCAGTCACATCTGTACCGATGGAGCGGCAGCAATGACGGGCAAGGTGCGTGGGCTGCTTGGGCGTGTGATGAAGGTGAACCCCGAAATTAAGTGGATGCACTGTATTATTCACCGGGAGGCACTCGCCAGCAAAAGGATGAGCCCCGAGTTAAGTGCAGTTATGGATGACGCAGTTAAGGTGATTAACTTCATTCAGTCCCGGCCAATGAACCACAGACTGTTTCAAACTCTTTGTCATGACAGCGGGTCAGAGCATGAGCAGCTACTGCTTCACACAGACGTTCGCTGGCTGTCTCGTGGCAAAACGCTGCTGCGGCTCTATGAATTGCGCATCGAGGTGTTTGCTTTCCTGACAGAAAACGACCACCCTCTTGCAGCCCTGTTTGAGGATGCAGTGTGGGTTGCGCAGCTGGCATATCTTGCTGATGTCTTCACTAAGCTGAATGAGCTCAACCTTTCACTTCAGGGCAAGTACTCACACATCCTTAACATGTATGACAAAGTGAATGGATTCATAAAGAAGATTAAATTATGGGAGAGGAAATGTAAGGATGGAGATGTGAGCTGTTTCCCACTGCTTGATGGCCATCTCGCCACCACTGATGCTGACAGAGGTCCTGTGGTGAAAATAGTTAAAGCACATCTGTCCAAACTTGACACTGACTTCAACCAGTACTTTCATGACATTGAAACAAAGTCAGAAAAACTGGACTGGGTGAGGAACCCATTCAGAGTGAATGACAGGAGCAGCAGCAGCCTTCCTGCAAGCCTGCAGGAAAATCTGATGGACATGTCCTCTGATCGTGGGTTGAAGATGGCACATGCTGACAAGTCATTGACAGAGTTTTGGTGTGATGTTGAAAAGGAATATCCAGTGCTGGGAAAGTGTGCATTGAATGAACTTTTGCCTTTTGGATCTACATATATGTGTGAAGTGACCTTCTCAGCTTTGACCCACATCAAAACCAAGCCAAGGAACAGACTGAGTGTGGAGAGCAGCCTGGTGACTGCTGTTGCCACACTGCCTCCAGAACTGTCAAAGCTTATAAAAGAGAAGCAACCTCAAGTGTCTCATTAAAGCTCAACTGATGAAAAAAAGAATTGCAACTGCTACTGGGTGAGTCTATTTTTCACAATGGTGTAAATATCTATGTATTAAAGGGGAGTGGTTCAAATGATTTCATTAATAATCAGTAGAGTTAGATAAGAAGTTTAAGTGTGTGTGTGTGTGTGTGTGTGTGTGTGTGTGTGTGTGTGTGTGTGTGTGTGATAAGTTTTATCCTGTCTCATCTTGTCTGTTTCCTCTCCCCATCAGTCAAGACTCTGGGATGAGAAAATGATGACATCACTGCACCTCAGACAGAAGCCAAAGAGGAGCAGGAGAAAGGGAAAAGAAACAGATATCAAATCAAATTCATTATTATTTATTATTTATTTTTCTATTTTCAGTGAGTGTGTGGGCATGTGGTAACAATTAACCATTGAGGTGGCCAGGTGGCACATGTATTGGCCAATTAGCTCATGTAGTCTAATTTTGAATGGCAATGTTTTGAAATGGCAAACATGTGACTTTATGTCAGATTGTTGTGTGCAGAAAACCGTGTTCAGTGCATTTAAAAAGTGCCATTTTGAAAAGCAAAATGTGTGTAAAGCAGAAAATGTGTTTAGAGTTTTGGAGACATGAGAAGAGGTTTTGCTCTCTGTGTGTCAGTAATAAATGTTATATTTGCAAGTTAGAGTTTAATTGATTTTTTTGGGAAATAATCAACACGCATGAGTGAGGGGGTACTTCTGGCATGGCAAAACAGCTCAAGGGGTACACAAGACAAAAAAGGTTGGGAACCACTGGTCTAGTGGATAGTGAGTTGGACTTGTGATCGGAAGGTTGTGAGTTCAAATCTCGCCTAACTACTAGTGTGCCCTTGAGTAAGGTACTTAGCCCTCAGTTACTCCAGGGGAAATGTCCCTGTAAATCGTAATTGTAAATCGCTTTGGATTAAAAGCGTCTGCTACATTAGGAAACAAACTGTGAATGAATGTGGAATCTGTGTAATGGAGGAATAGAGAGGAGTCGAGGAGGTGCTTGAAATGGCGTCTTATTCTCCAAATTATCATCATTTGCACTTCATTGATCAAAGTTTGCTTTCAGTGAATGTTTGTGTTGTGTTATTGTTATTTGTTGTCCCGACATGTCACTATGATTTATCGCTTCCAATGCTGAAATGGACTTCCTGTAGGCAGCAAGCCACGGGCGCCAGAGGTTGGAAGGAGCTGATCTTCAGCGGTTCCTGGCCTGGCCCAGTGGGTTCACAGACAGCATACAGTATTGATGTCTCTGAGTCCTTTGAGGACTTCAAAGTCCCCGCTCCAGGCTGCTCCAGACAGGCTGGAGAACCTCTCTAATGTGACAGGGTGTGATGAAACAGATGTACCTAGTCAGTGTAGAGTAGTGGGTAGTTTACTCACTGAATCCATTGGATTGCAATGTTTTGGCTTGACTAGCGAGTGTGTTATTGATTTTCAACAAACGCTGAAATGCATTTACATTTTTCAGAATAAAAGTCAGAACATTTTGATTGGTTGCAGATTTGTTCCCGCTTTCACCAGCTGCTGTACATCATTTGAGCCTAGCCTACATTTTTACAACATCCCATATGTCAACAAAAACAAACAATACAGTATAATAACTCCTTATTTCATAGGTTATGAAGAGGTACAAATAAGGGGTAAACCTGTTATAATCAATAGGTGTTTGAGTCATTAAAAGGGACATCAGGGATTGGTACATACATGATTGGACTACTGCGACTTTGCATGACTTTCCCCTCTGTCCCTAGTGAAAGCCTTTTTTTCAACAGCAGGGAACATTGTGAATGTCCAGAGATCTCAGCTTCGGCCTGAGAATGTAGATATGCTGATATTCCTTGAAAAGCCTTAGGTTGAAGAGATTTTCTTTATTTGTAATATTCATCATTGATTTATTTGATGTGAGATTTGTTTTAACATTATTTTCTTCTTCTTTTTTTAAAACACAATCTTTTTATGTTTTTATAAAGAAAATGAAATATGCATTCATTGCATAGTTTGTGTTTTGCAGTTAGACCTATACCCTACCTCAGAAATAAAAAGGGATTCTTTAAGAAGATACAGTATTTTGTAGGTTTTGTCTGAGGAATGAATGAAATAATATTTTTCAGTCATAATTTGTCTGCAATCTCATTTTGTTCCCAAAAACTGTGAGAAAATGGTATTGTGAAGCCAGTATCGTGAATCGTTTCCAATCCTGAGTTGAGTGTATCGTTACATCCGTACCAGCCAGTCCTGCAACTATTGCTATCTTAGATTCACATTTCTGAACCGAATAGATACTGCAATTTCAACTGCAAAACCTCTTAGCTATACTACAAGTTGGTGTGGTTCAACTAATTCAAGACAGAGATTTTCCAGAGGTGTGGTAGTTTTATTGTTTCACTTGAGAGTAGTCATGATGTTTTGAAGCTGAAACAGACTTTTTTTTCATCCACCAACTAAAGTATTGTTAGCCCCAGCCACTTACATATCTTAGTTCAATATAAAACATTATATTGTGTAAATCAGGAAGGAATTGTTGGAACTATTTTAAGCCCCCCCCCCCCATGGAGACCAAAGGCTCCACTCTGGTCAATGCTTACAGCTACATTAGCCCCTGAACAATGCCTGAGGCTGAGACGCCTGGAGAACACACACTTGTGTTTTCTAAGAAGAGGACAAGTCTTTACACCGTACTAGGGGAAGCTGGTGGAGGTAGAAGTCGGAAGACAGGCTCATTGTAATGCATGGAATGGAATAAGGAATGGTGTGTTTGCTATCGTTACTCATCCCTTTCTATGCATTATAATGAGCCCGTCCTATGATGACTACCTCCACCAGCCTCCACTGCAGAGTACGTCTTCTATGAAGTGGCTACATGTTCACGCTTCAGAGACACGTCCACTTCTTAGGAAACACACCTGAAGCATTTATAGACGCTCCAGGCAACCAAGGGTCATGTATTGTTCTCTTGCTCACAAAGAAAATGTTGCAGATAACTTACACTAGTGGCAGTGTACACTAGTGGCAGTGTGTGTCAGTTGTCCTTTACTCACTTGACAGAAAATGTCAACCTCTCTCCTTAAGGCTACTCCTCAGGACTCTCAGCAGAAGCTTACCAGGGATTATAGTGTTCTTTGTGGGAACCCACCACTGCGTGTGTGCGTGTGTGTGTGTGTGTGTGTGTGTGTGTGTGTGTGCGTGTGTGTGTGTGTGTGTGTGTGTGTGTGTGTGTGTGAATGTGTATGTGTGTGTGGGGAGGGGGGGGGGTTAAGTCATTTAATTTCATTTAATAAAAGCTGTTAGTCCTCAGTGCCTTGCTCTGAAGTATGTCCGTTTCTGTGAGTTAGTGTTCATTATGTACAGAGGAAAAAACATAATTATTGACTATGAAGCAGGACGGCAGACGATACAGTGAATCCAATTCACAAATTGTATTTAGTGATACTAAAATTGTTGTTTGTTATATTGAGTGGGCTCTTCAACACTTAAACGTTCGTAATATAATTATTACATAACAGATTATTATTTATTTTTTTAAGAAGCTTTTTGGTAATTTGCACGACTTGAGAATTTCTGCCATGCAGACCTTTTCACATATTTTTCACAAATTTCACATATCAAATGGAATCCTGAAATTGTCTGTTTTGCTGAGATTATCCTTACCCAATCAGGGTCAAATAATGGCTAATGTGAAAGTGAATGATGAAAACACATTTGTGATAGACCTACATACAAGCTACAAATAAAACTGCATAATTCAAGACAATGTTTACATTTGTAAATTACATTTTAGTAATTTAGCAGACGCCTTTATCCAAAGCGACTTCCAACAAATACATTGATCTAAGTAAGTGAATCATCTATCCATCAGTCACCATAAGAAAAAGGAATTTATGCTATGATCATTTATTTTGTTATAGTAGAGAAACTGTACAGGAGGGAAGTGGGGGAGGAGGAAGTCTTTAGGAGGGACAATTAAGATGTAGCCTGAAGAGCCAAGTTTAACAAACCATAGGCAAGGCAAGGCAAGTTTATTAGCACATTTGGGGGCAATTCAAAGTGCTTTATATACATTATTTAACAGCAAGAGGAGCATAGTAAGATTTTTATTTTTTTACAATGAGTAAAAGCCAATTTAAGAAGTAAATAGATAAAACATTTAATAAGACAATAGTTAATGGAAAAAAGACATTGATGGAAGTGTTTGTGTTTAATCATAACTGCTGCAAAACATAAAGATTTTTAGCTTAGATTTAAATATTTTAAGGGTTTGGGCCTGTTTGATTTCTTCAGGGAGTTTGTTCCAGGAGCATGCGGCAGCGTGACTGAAAGCTGCTGCACCGTGTTTTATTTTTACTCTTGGAATGATTAGCTGATTAGTCTCAGCTGACCTTAGGGACCTTGCGGGAATATAGGGTGGGAGGAGATCTGATGTATTCTGGTCCAAGAGTAATTTGAATTCAATTCTCTGAGAGACTGGTAGCCAGTGCAAGGATCTCAGGACTGGTGTAATGTGTTCAACCATACAACAACTTTAACTATGCACAAGTACTACTTCTAACAATGTATTACCACAAAGAGGGTATGCCTACAGCAAAGACACAACATTCAGGTCCTGTACTTTTAATCAGCCACTTGATGGCAATGACTTCCCAACCTGCTCCAGGGCGGTACACACATTGACATGACATGTTCAACCCATGCTTCTGTAGAAATGTTCAATTCAATTCATACAACTTTATTTGTCCATTGGATTCAGTCACTCATGGTTTTATTATAAACGTTAGCGCAGCATTTCACAACAATATCACCACACAATTGGATTATGAATCTCCCAGTGTGCTTTGTGGCTTCAACATTGAGACCTGCTTGTTTTTAAATATACTCTAGCCTAACTAGACACTCCAGACAACATGAGAGTAATAGAGGCAAACAGTTATTATTATTATTATTATTATTATTATTATTATTATTATTTATTTATTATTATAACAACATTTATATTTGTTTGGCCCATAGTGTTTACCTCCAATGCCCCTGGAATCTCAATCCAGAGATACGATTCTGGGTTCCAAGATGATGCACATTGTTTGATACATCATTATTGTTCAGGAAATCATTTTCTGAGTGTGTGTCACAATTATATGACTATTGTATGGATATGTGAATGCTGTACCCATGGTTGGGATATTATTGTTTCTCATATTATGTAACTGTTATGATTTTCAGGGGTAGATAAAAATGAATTAAAAACATTACATGACCAGTTAGCATAAAATTTCCAGTGATTGTTTAGAGTGTAGCGTATACTTCCAACGGTAGTGTATGGTCATCCTTTGAAGAAGGAAACTCTACACCGCCATCTCCTTCTATCATCCCCTAGGGTCCCTTCCTCTCTTCCTCCCCTCCCTTCCTCCCATCCTCCCATCCCAGCTATATCTTCCACCTGACAGCGCCGCAGTGCATATAAAAACCCTCTGTTACCTTTCGCATTATGCGGACGTGGCGTCCGTGGGTCGGATGCGCCTACTTCGACATGTGTCAGAAGCTCGGCGTCTAGGTTTGGGCTAATGATGCCACACCGGCCAGCCTGCTGCCCCCCCTCCACCCACCCCTCCCCCATTCCTTCCATATGTGCCTGGCCGCTCCGACAAGAGGGGGGAACCGCCTCACTGATTAAAAACAAAAACCAAACCCTCTGGAAGAAAAAAATAACGGGGGAGGACGGGGGAGATAGGGGGGGGGGAATGAACCACTGTCAAGTCAGGCTTGATGAGGACACGGGATCTGTGTCACCTGGGTTTACAGGGATAATATGACAGGCCAGTTGTGATCCCCTGTTGGGAATGTGTCACTTCTCCGAGTTTGGGCTTATTCTCATGCAAATGATGTCAGGATGGGACAGGACGTGAATGAGACTGAGAGGAGCGTGTCCCACCGCAATGTCCAATACACACCTGTACCTGTACCTGTATACCCGTGCATGTCACAGAGGTTTTTCTCATAGCCCAGGGCTGGAAAATACACTACACTGGCATACCAACCTGGCAACCCGAACCAGGGACAGTCCAACATAACAAGGAATGAAGAGGAATCACGGCATGAGCCACAGCCACAATGTAACATCCCCCTCCCCTCCCCCAACCACACACACACACACACACACACACACACACACACACACACACACACACACACACACACACACACACACACACACTTACTCTCCTCCTGTTCTCATATCCTAAAGGACACCTCTACATGTCCTACACACAAATGAGGACAGAAATATTTCTGTTATTACTAATGTACACAGGCAACTTTTTTTTTCTTTTCTTATCAATTTAAGAGAAATCCCACTGCGGCAGTAGAACAAGGCTTGTGTTGCCCAAGGAGGCCCCATGCAATTATAGACTGTACAAATATCATTCAACCTGGGCAAATTCAATCATTCAGTCTTGAACGCATGGAAATATATACCACTTTAGCTGGAATACAATGTGGACTGAGATCAAAATACATAAATTAGATGTATAACAAATGTCTTTTCCTGACATATTTCTTCTCATTGTTTGTGTATTGTAGGCCTGCAGGCCTATCCCTCAATCAAAATGACTCAGAAGGATATGATGTGTGTAATGGCTCAGCCTTATAATTCACTTCTTGGTATGTTACGAGTACAATAGTAGTACAAAGAAAGAACGCTAACGTTCATTCAGCCAAAGATATATAGAGGAAATGATTGAAAGGATTCTCAACAGAGACTGAAGCCACGAGGCGTAGATGTAATTTGTCAACGCACACCTGTAGACCTAACGGGCGGAATCAACAACGGCTTACGACAGATTCACAAACAGAGCATCCGTTCCCCCCGCCGCTGGCAGCCGTCATTATTCTCCAAAGAAGCCGTTTTGTCACCTCTCCATTCTTCAACAGTGTTGGGCTCGGCTCGGCTCTGATGAATCACGCTCTATCTCCCCAACACGACTCACTCCTGACAGGGACACAACACCACGACACCACGGCTCCCCCAGTCACAGACGTCAGAGGGGAATGATGTGTCAACTAACAAACTCTCCATCCATCACAAAGGGGGTCCCAAAGTGTTTTAGAGTATCCTCACTTTCTCTCTTCCGGTCTTGGGGATCGAGCGCCAACCAGCTTCGGTCTGCGAGTCGGGACGGTAACACGAGACGGACAGACGAGAGGAATGTGTCACTCCTCTGTGAGATCATGTGTCATCTAGTTCTCATCTCTCTCATCGCGGTACAAAGTACAGTTAGGACAAAAACACGGTTTTTGCTTCGTGTTGTTAAAGTGACCGATGCGTCCTTTTTCCTGACTTATGAATATCATAATCATTTGGATTATCCAGCATACTGTCACATAGTGACATTATATCTTTATTATACCTCATTATATCTACGAAGGACAGCTGGTGCTTAAACACGAAAACTGTAAGTAGCCACTGCTCCCCAGACCTGGAATACTTGACTGTTAAATGCCGACCCACATACCTCCCGAGGGAATTCAACGCGGTGTACATAACATCTGTTTACATAGCGCCTAGCGCGGATGGTAGCTTAGCATTGGCGCGGCTACATGACGTCATCAGTAGTGGACAGAGCGCAGACCCACAGGCAGTTCATATAATCGCCGGGGACTTCAATCATGCTGACCTGAAGGCAGTACTACCCAAGTTCTATCAGCATGTTAAATGTGCAACAAGAGGAGAAAAAACACTGGATAAGGTATACACCAACATCAAGCTTGCTTACAAGGCTAGACCGCTAGCTCATCTAGGCATGTCTGACCACGTGTCAATCCTCCTGATCCCAGCCTACACTCCCATGAGGAAAAGTGCTCCCATCACCACTAAGACTGTCAGAACCTGGCCAGCAGGGTCCGCTCCACTGCAGATCTGCCTGAATGCCACCTCATGGCAGGAATATGAGCATGAGGACCTGGAACAGTTCACGTAGTCGGTTCTGAACCACATAGTGAACTGCACCAACTCAGCCACCGTGGACAAACGTGTCCGGGTCTACCCCAACACGAAGCCATGGATGACTGTGAAGGTCCAAAAACTGCTCAAGGAGAGGGACAACGCCTTCTCAGCGAAGGACACACTGCTGTACAGCACCACCAGGGCTAACCTAAAGCGTGGCATCCGGGAGGCCAAGGCAGACCACAGAGAGAAGATTGAGGAATGCTTCCTGAGCAACGACTCCAGGCGGGTGTGGCAGGGGGTTCAGCACATGACAAACTTCAGAGCCAACAGGCTCACAGCCGCGGAGGACGACCCCCTATTGGCAGAAAAGCTGAACTCCTTCTACGCCCGGTTCGACGAGGGGCGAACGGAGGTAACCACAACACAAACACCACTCTGTCCAGCTCTCAGCAGCCTCACCCTCAACGAGCATGAAGTGAGACGCGTGCTGAAGGCGGTGGACCCCAGGAAAGCCTCAGGGCCGGATGGCGTCCTGGGACGGGTGCTGAGGGACTGCGCCGACCAGCTGGCCGGGGTTTTCACCAACATCTTCAACCAGTCCCTGTCCCAGGCCACCATCCCACCCTGCCTGAAAACCTCAACTATCATCCCAGTCCCGAAGAAAAGCACGGTGAGCTGCCTAAACGACTACCGCCCGGTGGCACTCACACCAATCATCATGAAGTGCTTCGAGAAACTAGTCCGGGCCCACATAGTCACACGCCTCCCGCCCAACCTGGATCCATACCAGTTCGCCTACAGAGCCCACAGGTCCACAGAGGACGCCATCGCGACGACTCTCCACTCCACTCTATCCCACCTGGAGAGGGGAAACAGCTACGCGAGACTGCTCTTTGTGGACTTCAGCTCTGCCTTCAACACCATCCTTCCAGACAGGCTAGTGACCAAACTACTAGACCTGGGATTATCACACTCTACATGTGCATGGATCAAGGACTTCCTGTCTGACCGCCCCCAGAGGGTGCGGGTGGGCTCCCACACCTCCACAGCCCTCAGACTCAGCACTGGGTCCCCCCAGGGCTGCGTGCTAAGCCCCATCCTCTACAACCTCTACACCTACAACTTCACCCCCGTCCACCCCAGCAACTCCATCGTAAAGTTTGCAGACGACACCACCGTGGTGGGCTGCATCTCGGGGGGGGACGAGGCGGCGTACAGGGATGAGGTGGAGCAGCTGGGCAAGCTGTGCAAGGTTAACAACCTGCTGCTGAACCAGTCAAAGACCCAGGAAATCATCGTGGACTTCAGGAGGAAAAAATCTGAGGTCCAGCCCCTGCTCGTCGATGGAGGGAGCGTGGAGAGAGTCTCAACCCTCCGATTCCTGGGGGTAGGGCTGTCCCAAACTACTATTTTTCTAACGATTAATCTAGCGATTATTTTTTCGATTAGTCGATTACTCTAACGACTAATTTAACGATTAGTCTAACGATTTTTTTTTTGTGCTGTTCGATTAATGTATCACTTAATTTCCCCCAAAATAATGGCTGTATTGTCTCTCTCTGTTTAACAGTGTCTTTATAAAGCACTCTGGGTAATAGCTGCTGCTCTTATAAAACAAAGCAGCGTGTGATATGCACATTACTCAGACGGCCGCCCCTTTAAATGATCAGCTGATGTATGGGGGCTGTCTGTGGGCCCGCAATTAAACACAGACACCTTTAATTCGGCAACCTGCTACTACTACTACTACTACTACTACTACTACTACTACTACTACTACTACTACTACTACTACTACTACTGTAACTGCCTCTGTCAAACAGCCCCAGACACAGGGCAGACTCACTGCTATGTTTAGCCAACTTGAATGCCAACATGGCCATCAGGGTTTTTCCTGGCTCAAAATGAGGCGGAGGTGGTACCAGTGGTGTTTGACATCGGGGGGGACCCATGAAGCAGGGCTGTCTGGGGGTCCTTAAACATCAAACACTTAATTTCTTGCATTCTGGTGAATTGATATGCACCAATTTGTGCCCTTTCTGCATCAATTTATGGTGGAAATGTCATTATTTATGTAAAGGAAAACACAATATTCAGGCACCAGATGACCATTCAAAATATAATGTAATATAATGCAATATAAGGCTCTCAGGCATTCTGTACTTTCAAATATGTATTCTCCTTGAGCAGTCAACATACTATCAGCTATTTCGCTAGCAAAAACGAAAGCTAACTTATTTGCGAAACAGCGCCCCCGCCACCACGTCGGCGCA
Organism: Nansenia antarctica; assembly: GCF_963989245.1. Taxonomy (NCBI): domain Eukaryota; kingdom Metazoa; phylum Chordata; class Actinopteri; order Argentiniformes; family Microstomatidae; genus Nansenia; species Nansenia antarctica. The sequence goes on from NC_137690.1 coordinate 42,272,294, forward strand.
GTGCCGCAATTGCAGCTAGAATTAATTTTTAATTTTTTTATTTGCGACGCACCGACGCACATTACGCAAGTCAACGTATTGACGTAGTCGATTACGTCGACTACGTCGACGTGTCGTCCCAGCCCTACCTGGGGGTGCACATACAGGATGACCTGTCCTGGAAGACCAACACAGCAGCCATCATCAAGAAGGCACAACAGCGGCTCTACTTCCTGAGAGTCCTCAGGAAAAACCACATCAGTCAGGAGATGCTTGTGACCTTCTACCACTGCGCAGTGGAGAGCATCCTCACCTACTGCATCTGCGTGTGGTTCTCCAGCTGCACAGCCGCAGAGAGGAATGCGCTACAGAGAGTCGTGAGATCGGCCCAGAAGATCACCGGCGCCCCCCTCCCCTCTCTGGAAGAGCTGTACAACACACGCTGCCTCAGGAAGGCCTCCAAGATCTCCAGAGACCCATCCCACCCTGGGAACGAACACTTTGCTTGGCTGCCCTCGGACAGGCGGTTCAGGACCATGTTCGCAAGGACAAACAGACTGAAGCTCAGCTTCTACCCCAGGGCCATTCAGACCCTGAACACAGCAAAGACCTAGGTTCTAGGCCCTGGACAATCTAGACAATTTGATGGCAGCTACTAGATTGAAATCAAGTGCAATACTGAAACACAACTGTGAACATTTCAAACCTGCAAACTGCGACACTTTAAATGAATGTGCAATAACACTATGTGCAATATGACAACCCTCGGGTACATAAGGTTCAGAGATAGGAAATGTTAGAATAGGTATAGCATAGCATAGCGTACAGCACAGTGTTTTATTTGTATAGTATAGTATAGTGGATAGTGTACATAGCCTTTATTTATGTAAACCAGCTCTTTTCCCTTCTTTTCTTTCTTTTTTTTTTTCCTAGCACCAGGGGAGCCCCCCCTCCCAAATTTCGTTGTTTGGTACCTGTACTATATCAATGACAATAAAGACCAGTCATTCATTCATTCATTCATTCATTCATTCATAGGTTAAGTACATTTTACAGAGCATGTTACGATGGGTCTGATACCATTCCTAATTCCATCCCATGCATTCCCATGATGAGCCTGCACTCCATTTCTACCTCCACTGTGTGAAGGTAAACAAGTAGGATTCTAGAGTCTGGCATGGCTGAGTAGAGCTGTCAGTGTCACAGATCACATGAATGTGAGATAACATATAAGGGGGTCCTTTATTAATTCTGCATACACAGTTTTGTGTTTTCTGTATTCATTCGGTGTGTAGTGTGCTCAGCGAGTCAACTCAATATTTTATGTTCATCGTTTCCAATTTGCTTGGCAACCGATACATCATGCATATGTGATGTTTTCAAAACATTACAATTCAATCGCGGCACACTGACTCAAGGCTTTTCATTTCAGATTATTATGAATTGTAAACAAATAGAATTCATCATGAGGCCTTGTGTGGTAAACAGTCATTTTGCTTCACATCATATGTTTGTCTAGAAATGGTAATGACATGGAGCCAATTTATTTTACTGTTTGCTTTAAAGTAAATAGAATCATGAGAGACCAAACGAAACATTGTCTGACTGATAAGATATTTATTTTTGTTCATATTGAGGGGCTGTGTTTGTGTGATGACATCTCTTGACAAGGCGAGCAAAGACAATGCATGAAACATCTTTTCACATGTCCTTCAGTTGAAAGGAATACTGGTGATGTTTAAACACCTTCACTGGACAGTGTGGGTGTATGTTTAAACACCTTCACTGGACAGCAGATTCATTGTCAATTCAGTGACTGAGCTAAATTTGATTGATTAGACGTATGTGTCATTCCTTTTCGCAGTAGTAACCCCTGTATCAAGGAGAAACCTGAAACTGGCAGACACACTCTGGTGCTCTAGACCTAGAAATGTGGACCAGTACTGGATAGATGCCATTACCTTTTGAATCCACCTACAACGCCTTGAGTACGTATTCACCCACTGGACCTTTTTCAGATTTTGTTGTGTTACTTGACTTTATAATATCATTAATATATGTTTTAAATACATTTTTAAACATTTCTAAAACATAATTTTCACTTTGACATTATAGGGTATTTTGTGTAAATAAGTGACAAAAAAGTCAGGTTGTAACAACAAAATCTGGAAAAAGTCCAGGGGGGTGAATACTTACTGAAGTCATTATATCCTGGTAGGCACACAATAGGAGAAAACGTGTTAAGGTGAAGGAAGTATACAGTATATATACCGTATATATATATATATATATATATATATAGATATATAGACCATGCTTTTTCACGAGCTGCACCCTGACTCTAGAATTCTCTCCCCCAGCCACTCAAATACTCACCCTCATTCTCCACTTTTAAATCCCAACTCAAAACCTAACTGTTCTCCCATGCATACAACCTTCCCTACCCTTAACCATCTCCCCTAACCCTGCCACCCCCCTCCCCCCCTAGACATTGCTGTGTTAATTGTTTCCTGTACCTGGCCGGGGTTTTCACCAACATCTTCAACCAGTCCCTGTCCCAGGCCACCATCCCACCCTGCCTGAAAACCTCAACTATCATCCCAGTCCCGAAGAAAAGCACGGTGAGCTGCCTAAACGACTACCGCCCGGTGGCACTCACACCAATCATCATGAAGTGCTTCGAGAAACTAGTCCGGGCCCACATAGTCACACGCCTCCCGCCCAACCTGGATCCATACCAGTTCGCCTACAGAGCCCACAGGTCCACAGAGGACGCCATCGCGACGACTCTCCACTCCACTCTATCCCACCTGGAGAGGGGAAACAGCTACGCGAGACTGCTCTTTGTGGACTTCAGCTCTGCCTTCAACACCATCCTTCCAGACAGGCTATTGACCAAACTACTAGACCTGGGACTATCACACTCTATATGTGCATGGATCAAGGACTTCCTGTCCGACCGCCCCCAGAGGGTGCGGGTGGGCTCCCACACCTCCACAGCCCTCAGACTCAGCACTGGGTCCCCCCAGGGCTGCGTGCTAAGCCCCATCCTCTACAACCTCTACACCTACGACACCACCGTGGTGGGCTGCATCTCGGGGGGGGACGAGGCGGCGTACAGGGATGAGGTAGAGCAGCTGAGCAAGCTGTGCAAGGTTAACAACCTGCTGCTAAACCAGTCAAAGACCCAGGAAATCATCGTGGACTTCAGGAGGAAAAAATCTGAGGTCCAGCCCCTGCTCATCGACGGAGGGAGCGTGGAGAGAGTCTCAACCCTCCGATTCCTGGGGGTGCACATACAGGATGACCTGTCCTGGAAGAACAACACAGCAGCCATCATCAAGAAGGCACAACAGCGGCTCTTCTTCCTGAGAGTCCTCAGGAAAGACCACATCGGACAGGAGATGCTGGTGGCCTTCTACCGCTGCGCAGTGGAGAGCATCCTCACCTACTGCATCTGCAACTAGTTCTCCAGCTGCACAGCCGCAGAGAGGAATACTGTGTTCTATGTGCTCATGTTATCTGCTGCTTGTTGTTTCTGTGTACCCACGTCTTTGAATCCCTGAAAAGCACTTTATAAATATAAATACTCATTATTATTTATTATATTCAGTGGGGGAAATAAGTATTTGATCCGATTTTGTAACTTTGCCTACTGACAAAGAAATGAACGGCCTATCATTTTAATGGTAGGTTTATTTTAACAGTGAGACACAGAATATTAAAAAAAAAAATCCAGAAAAACACATTTTATAAAAGCCATAAATTGATTTGCATTTGATCGAGGGAAATACGTATTTGATCCCCTACAAAAGATGACCTAGTACTTGGTGGCGAAACCCTTGTTGGCAGCACAGAGGTCAGACGTTTCTTGTAGTTGGTCACCAGGTTTGTGCACATCTCAGGAGAGATTTTGGCCCACTCCTCTTTGCAGATCCTTTCCAAATCCGGTTTCGAGACTGTCGCTTGGCAACTCGAAACTTCAGCTCCCTCCACAGATATTCTATAGGATTAAGGTCCGGAGACTGGCTAGGCCACTCCATGACCTTAATGTGCTTCTTCTTCAGCCACTCCTTTGTTGCATTAGCCGTATGTTTTGGGTCATTATCGTGCTGGAACAACCATCCATGACCCATTTTCAGTGATGTATCAATAAACTGAAAAAAAAGTTATATATATTATATATATAAGTTTGTCAAATGTATCCTAAATTGAAATGACTACCAACCCTGGTTAGTGTATATTGTATTTGTCTGTTCAAATTCCTGATTGTGTTTTATAATGTTGTTATTATTATATAATTAAAATTGTGTATGATGTATGGTTGTACGTTGTGACTGCAGGGCTCCCTTCGTCTCACTGGGACTCCCTGCCAAAATAAAGGCTCAATAAATAAAACATATTTTTAACTAAAGAAGGTCCTGGATGAGTGTGACCTGAGTGTGACCCTTCTCCTCCTGGGCTGCCCCCTGTGGCCATGGCACAGAATTGCCTCAATAATTGTGTTAAAAGGAGTAAATGTCAGATTCCGGAAAATCAACTGGGATTTACCAAATAAGCAAGAGACCCATGAATTACCCCTAGAATACATGTTTAGACACACAAAGCAAAACTATGCAAATCTGCTTAAACCAAACCTCTCTTAATGTTTCCGTTTGCTACGCAGCTAGTTGCATTGTGCTGTTACTCACAATTACTGTGATTGATATAGATTAAGCACTGGGACTGATCCTTAACAAAAGGGGGAGGTCACTACTGAAATCTGTTATGAGAAGCCTAGACCAGTACTAGACCACAACCAGAACTAGACCAGTACCAGAACCGGCTCCAGGCTGAACCTGGACCACCACCAGGTTGTATTGCTGCTGTTGTTGTTGTGTTGTTGCATCATAACTGCGCTTGAGATTCTCTATTGGCAGGAGAGAGTACCAGGATGCTGAAGGACCAGTGCCCATGCTGGATGCAGAACGATGCAGATATAACTCTATATTTATGGACAGTGTGTACGCTGATAATATGCAGGGAATTTTTCCTGGATACACCGGTGTACAGGTTTTTCGCCTTTGCTTGCTTGCTATACTCCGGTGGTCCTCGGGCCTCTCCTTGGGGGCCCCTGGCCGCCCGTGTGCTTGGTCTGTTCCACCGCTGGGGCACCTGCCTGGCTAGCCTGGTGCGGGGCTATTATGGTCTGTGCTTGCTTGGCTGGGCCGGGTGTGCTGGTGGTGGGGCGGGCTGGGTGTGTGGGGCGGCGCGGGCTCCCCGGGGGGAGTTTGGGGGCCGGCGCTGGTAGGCAACTGGTAGTAGTCTATGAGTAGAGGGCTGCAAGGGAATTTTCCTGGCTACATAGTGTACAGGTTTTTACTTTTGCCTGCTTGCGGCTCTGTCAGTATGTAAAGTGCATTGAGTCGTATCTTGTCAATCATACTGGATTGTTGACTTGTTGCTGACTGTTGTTGTTGAGCGAGGATCAAGATCCCAAATAATTTCACTGTGTCAGTTACGGCTGCATGGAAATACAATCTGATTAACACAAATAAAACAACAAAACTAAATAGTAATACAGAATTGGTTTAGTTTATTTTACAATTGAAGAAAAAACAATATTTTCATGATTCAGAAGATAGATGTTTGAACAGTATTAATGATAATGAAATGTATCATTTATTGTGCATTGCTTGTTTATTGTGACATACAGTACCATGCATCAGAAGGGATGCCAGTAGAGTTATTTTTATGCATGTAGGCTAAGCCACTCAGGACCTACTTTTCATTGAAAGAAGGACATGTTGTGGCTCAACAGTAAATGTACTGTATATATTTATACCTATGTATTTATATTTTCATGTATTCATATTTTTCTATAAAATGACAATATAAAAATGCACACAGTACAAATAATTCTGAGCTGCTGCAAATAGCAAGATACATTTACACATACTGTACTTGCCAATCTATATATTCATCAGATTTGAAACTGAAGTTGCACAAATATACAAAATTAAAAAATTATACCAAATATATGTATAAATAATAGTAGATTAGTGAAAGAAATGCAGTGAAAAACTGATCATATTCATGAACATTGTTATTTCTGTACTTCTGGCGGAGTGAGAATAAAATGTACAAATGTCATCTTGGGTCATGAGGTCACCTTTTAAATTCCAATGTGCATTTATTAATTGTTTAACCCATTACACTTCTTTGAAGTGCAGAAAACCTTCATTTTCTCAATTTAAGATACTTGTTTTGCCTCCAATATTAATTGTACACAATTACACACCTTCAATAACATTTCCCCCAAATCTATAATTTTGGTCATACCTTTTTTCTTAAATTGTAATTACAAACATTTGAAATGTTGATTTAATGTTAAAAGGGGCAGCCTGGGACTGGTACATCATGTGTTTTACATGATTGATATAGTCATTGATTCTTAAAGAATATCATTTAGAAATGCCCCATGAGCTTAGATCAATTGTCTTATCCGACTAGAATCCCAAATATAAGCTTGTTTTACCACATTGTTTGTTTACAATATAATTATAAGCAAAAACTGTATGGTTAAAACTATAATTTTGAATTAATGGATTTGCTATGGATCCCTTGCATCCATAGCAAACTGAGAGTGGTTACATTCTCCAGCACTATCCCTCAGACGTGGGCAGGGAGACTACTTTGTTGTTGTTAGAATCCCAGATAACCCCTTTATTTGACAGAGAAACATGCACAGAATATCATATAAATGTGTGTTCAACAATAAAGAAACATTTTTTTCAAAAACAGAGGTCCAGTTTAATGACAAAAGTTGGACTGATTCCAAAGGCTCAGTTAAGATGCAGTGCAGTATTGAGATATAGTGCAACAATTCTGTAATCAGTCATGCCATCAGCTTTTTCCACCACAATTTACTGTTTATTACATTTTTCCACCTCAGAGACAAAAATCAGGTGGTCCTCTGGCGTCTTGCCATGCGTTTTGCTAAGGTGCAGCTTGACTGCATGCTTGCTAACAAAAGTCCGATTGCACAGCTTGCACTGAAATATAGAGCCAGAACCTTCCTCAGAAAGTCCAAGGGAACTAAAAGTCTTGTCCGTCATCATCCTGGTAACTGCCTGCTGTTCCCTTATGAGGTCTATAGATAGCTTGGAGAGGTCATTCAAGCTAAAGCCTAAATGAGACTCTAAATGGTTTATGTAGGCGGAGGGAGTCCTAAACTGAGAGGCACAGTCTCCACACAGAAACAGGGGTTGGCCCGAGTCAATGTTTTTCAGGAACTTTGTCCCGCCTGTCCGCCTCAGCTGGTACTTGACATTGGCCAGCCAATGGGAGATGGTGGTCATGGAGAGACCAGTAAACTTGCAGATGTGGACACGTTCCTGGGGCCCTAAGTCAGTCATTATAAACTTTCCCTCAGGTGTTTCGTGGAGACAGGAGGCGAACTGAGCCTGAAGGATAAGGAGGTGCTGGGGGTTCCAATTGGACTGCCGGCCTTTCCTCTTCTGGACAGGAGAGTGCTCCTCCATGCCATCCTCGAAGGCGCTGCCTTCAGCGTCTGATTTCTCAGAGATAGATGATGGGGTGGAGGATTTGGGTGTTATCCGGCCTGTCAGGTTCTTGACCATGTCAGAGATGTCCATCAATGCATTCTCCCGTAAAGGGGGCAATATTGATTCAGACAAACTGGAGAGAATGGGTCTGTTGCTATTGCTGTTGCAGTTGTTAGTATTGTTGTTGAGAGGAGTGGAAGTGTTGTTGGTGGTACGTCCATTTGTGGTTTTAGATTTTGTCAAGTCCATGGGCTGCTCATCATCGTCATGATATCGATTTATGGACTGTTTGACCTGAGTGCAGGTTTTTATGGGGTTTTCCACCATGGTGTTACTGATCTTATATAACATCGCAAGGGGGTCGAGAAAGGGGGTGACAGTCTTTGAGGCCTTTCCCAAGTGAGTGTTCATGATGGACTGCAATGCACTGAGAGGGTTGATGAAAGGCTGTTCAGGCAAGTGATCTGTGATGATTCCCAAGCTGTTGCAGCCATTGCTGACTGGCATTTTTGGCACATCTGTTCCATTCTTCACCGGTGGGTCTGTTTGGCTGTCTTTAGACTCTCCTTCTTTGCTACTAGACTCTGTCTGCTCCTCTAGAACAATGTTTCTCACTGGATTGCTGAGGTTTTCGGGCTTGGGCGACCTTATACTCTCCTTGATAAGTGGGGAGGGTGACTTGGCAGACCTGGGCTTACCTTTATTATCCACAGTCTTTTCTTCTTTCTCCTTCTTTACAGATACTTTCCCTGTGAGTTTTTCCACCAACTCCTCCATGGCCAACACATTATTCTTGTGGTTGGGGGATGGGGAAGGGCTACTTGGGGAGTGGATCAGGGTGCTTGAATCAGAGGACAGCATCTTACAGTTGTTGGTGCTGAACAAGGGTTGAACCTGGGCATGATGCAGGGAAGGCAGGGAAGACTTGAGAGATCCGTGGAGCTGGTAGGCAGCATGGATGCTAGGGTAACCACCCCAAGTTGGCGTCCCTGTCTGAGCCTTGGTGATTGCACTTGTTACTGTATTCTCTAGAGACTTGAGGATATCTAGTCCCCCTTTTGGAGTCTCCTCTAGGTCTTCCTCTCTGAGATATTTGTAAGGTCTGGCCTTATCAGGCCTCTCACATTTCTCAGATGGATCTTCTTTCTCCTCTTTGATCTTCCTATCTGGTTTGCTCAGCTCCATCTTCTCCTCCTCCCCCTTCTGCTCCCCCCTTTTCTCTTCTGGGGTAGAACGATGCAAGGGAGAATCAGGTTGTGACTTCACATTGTGAGCCGGTAGCTGTGTAGTGGTTGGTGGGAGAGGAATGGACTGGATCTTTTCCTCAACCACAGGGTCAAACACCAACTGCTTCCCCTTTTTGGACGCTGAATTGGTCACTTTGAGAAAGTGTCCAGTGACCATCATGTGGGCTGTCAGTTGCTGCAAGGAGTCATGGGAACTTCCACATTCCATGCATTTGAGAATCTGTGCCTTGCGTGCCTCAAACTGCCAGGTATAACTGGCACCATTTTGGTAGCCATATCGATTGTTGGCCGTAACATAGGGATTGACCACTTTTTGGTCTTTCAGAATGTCCCCCAGAGGTATGCCAGGTGTGTTATTGATAGACTTGGGTGAGCATGGGGACACCAAGTCCTGAAACGCTCTTCTTTTGGTAGGGGGGACCAGCTTTGAGGCAAGAGCTGGTATCGGTTCTTTTAGAGGCAATTTCTGGTAGTGTTTTGTTTTAATCATATGGACGCTCAGGTCCTGCAGGGACTCAAAAGAGTGTCCACAGTACATGCACTTCAACACCTTCTGAGCGTCCTCCTTGCCCTCCATCTCCATCAGGGAGCGTTTGCGGGGCTTGGACCACCTCTTCCCCCGGTCCTCCTCCTTGTCCTTGTTGTCGTCACGGTAGTGGCCTGACTCGTTCATGTGCACCGTGAGGCCCACAAGCGTGTCGTAGGCTCCACTGCAGTCCTTGCACCGGAACTTGCTGGCGCCGGTAAACACGGGGCCGTAGAGCTTGTTGTTCTGCCGGTAGAGCTGCACGGTGCTGAAGAGACTGGGCTCAGGGAGGAGGTGGTAAGGGGTATGCTGCAGGGTTTTGGCCAGAGCTGCCTGGTGCCAGTCGTAGGAAACTCCACCAGTGCTGCTAATGCTGCCATTGTTGGTGTGGTTGTTTGCAGTGGTGCTCATAGTGGTGGTGGTGTTGGTGGTAGTGCTGGTAGGGGCAGAGGCACCAATCTTACTACTACTGGTGTTGCTGTTGTTTACATGGCTGTTCCCATGACTGCTGGGGATGCCATTGCTCCCCTCGTGCCTGCTGCCATTACTGTTGCTGCTGCTAACATTACTGATCTGCTTGCTTTTGAGCATGTCCATGGTGATGCTGGACCAGGAGGCATCTGAGATGAGGTTTGCATAGACGGCTTTCATTTGCGCCAGACTGTCCTGCAGCGAAAAGCCGTTAGCTGCCTCCACATCTCCGCTGACCACCTCGTCCTTGTCCTGGCCGTCCTTGGAGGAGGTACTTTTTAAGTCGGCAAGCTGGTCACTGGTGTCGCTGAGCGGAGAGCCATAGCCGGCGTCTGGGTTGGTGCCATTGCTGAGTGGGGAGTTCTGGTAGCTGAACTGGTCCCTGCCATCCTCGTCATCATTGCAGAGGTACTCTGCATCCTCCTGGCCGTCTAAAGAGAGGCCATCGTCCTGCAGGTGCTCCTCATCCATCTTGTTGGCCTTGAACTCATCCTCAGGCCCATACGCTGAAAAACAAAAGGGGAGAGAAAAAAGAGAGACGTCAAGCAACTATTTGGAGTAATAAATTCATATTCATAGTGGCACCAATCACACTGGTCAGATGTGTCAATTTAAATGTGTGTGTGTGTGTGTGTGTGTGCACACTGGTATGTCTCTGATTGTGTGAGGGTGGGTGTAATGAAGAGATTTTTGTCAATAGTTCCAGCAGAGGACACAGCCTTGCAATTATAAAGTGGCAAACATCCATATTTTGACTATGATAGATAGTCCCCTTCACTGCACTGCCTAACGAAAGTATCGAACTTTACCACTCAGCAAGGGTAAAGAAGAGCACAGATTAGCAAGAGAAATATTTCCCCTTGAGTTTAAAAACTAAGGACACAAGCAGAATTCAACATGATGAAGAACAAGTTGTCAACAGAGATGATTCATATTAATCAATTCGGGAGTTTGTTGCAAAATGGTTATGGTACAGTACAGTATACACCTACAATAAAGTGAAAACACAAAGTCAGAAAAAAAGTGCAGACATTTACTTAACAAGGGTATTGTAAAAAAACTAAAAAAACTTGGGCGATACTTTTCAATCCAGAAAACCAGGTGACCACGACTGTAGTAACATAACTGCCTCTCTTCCCATAAGGCCCAGAATCTCTCTGACTTTGATCCAGTCCCCTCATGCCACTGCGCCACTCACACCATGCCCATCAAGTACCAGATAGCAGGACAGCATGCCAGGTCTCGGCTGGCTGGAGTAGAGTTGGCATCGGCTGTGGAAGTCCTAACAGCGTGACGCGCGGAAATCGCCGGTGGACATGATGTGTCATGTTGTCACTGTCCATGCTGTACTAGTTCTCAGGGACTCAAGTGTGCCGGCGGTTGGGGGGGGATGTGTGTGTGTGTGTGTGTGTGTGTGTGTGTGTGTGGGGGGGGGGGGGGTGAATATATTGTGAGAAAGCTCTCTCTCTCTTGATACTATACCTTTTTTAAATGTCTCTAACAAAACTGACACATTTGTCTCAACTTGTTGTAAGATTTGGAGGGGGAAAATACTCATGACCTAGTGTACCCATGACCTAGTGTATGAAACATGTAAGGTGCTTGGTTTCAACAACACATCGTTTAAAAGGTTGTAATGGAATCATGCTGTGACATTTTTGAGACATTAAAATATATAATGAATAGCAAAAGCATGACTATAGTATGTGGCTATTGAAATATTTTTCAATTGCATCCCCACTTGCAAAGCCACTTTCAAGAAAGCACTTAACAACAAACTGCCTGTTCTGATCAGTTGACTGTTATCTTCAACTGCAGATGAACAAACTAGGAATCCAATCCTCTGCTTTTACAGGAAGGATGTCAGATTGAGGAAAAGTACAAGAACAGAAATTATAGGGAAATGTTATTTGATGTTTATAAATGGTTAAATTCGATGCATTGTGTATGTAATACCTCATTCAGTGACAACTAAACCTTGACAAGAGTAAAATTCCTTTCACACGTGGTGGAGAGTGAGGGGATTAACAAATATAGGGGGTGAAAGAGGTATAGATAGATATATAGATAGATAGATAGATAGATAGATAAATCATCAAAAGCATCAGCCACAGCCTGGTCAAGAACATCCTTATATTTCAACCTGAGCATTCTTTTTCATTGCCTAAAGCATTGCAAACTCCCTCTCCCTCCTTCACTGATCATTAAAAAAAAAACATATCCCCTGCTATAATCACCACCGACGCCAAGACAGTAGGTAAAGACAGACTCGCTTGACGGAAAAAAAGAGACAAGAACCTGGCATCCCAAAAAAAAACTAAACTGCATTCTTTTTCTGCCATCCCCACTTGTCTGTTGCCTTGACAGCCATCACAGTCAAGCGGGTGTCAGAGTCAATCAGGGTGTCAGTATCCACACAAACAAGACTTGGAAGGGGAAAAAGGGGGAAAAAAACAACAACACAGAAGTCGGCCATTTTCCCTCCCTCCTTTTGCCATCTGTGTCAGAAACTTGAAACTCCCGGTGGCTAACAAGGCAATCAGAGAGTGAGAGATGCTGACGTGGCTGCTTTCAAGCATCAGTCAGAACAATAAAAGGGATTAAAATGGGGGTGGGGGGGTGGGGTTGTCTGTTGTCAGTCAAACAAAAATAAACCCACTTTGTGCTGTCATGGAGAATGTGAAAGGAAAATAAGTTTGTAAAGACAGGAGGGGGGGGGGGGGGGGGCAGGGGGAGGAGAGAATTGTTTATGTGTAGCAGATAACTTGAGAGGTTTTTGCATCTGTGTGGATGAATTGAAGATGGTGGAGGATTGTGGGTAAAATGGATCACAACCATAAAATAAAAATGTTGTGTGTGTGTGTATGTGTGTATTCAGTATGAGTGCTTGGGCCTCATTTATAGAAAGTACTTTGGATCAAATTTGATCTTACCCGTGTCGTACATAGAAAACCACGTCAAAGTAGCGATTTATACAATTTCAACGTGAGTCAATTTGACCGTGGAAACGATCGTAGCTACGTCAGGTATTGACTTTACGTACGCACATTACCTACTGGTTATGCAGAGTTATTACAGGCATGTGAGCTGCACTGCCTATACTGTAATTCATGCGAAGTGAAAGTGGCTCGTAATAAAATTAACAATGTTCTTATCAGGCGAGAAAATGTGTTTAATTCAAGATTTAAAGGGAACTGATGTTTATGATTGTATTTCAGTCTTCCTTTATATTCCTCCGGAGCTGTCAAGGCAACCCCATCACCCCTTCAACATGTCTATAGTGCGCTCCACAATGGACCTTGCCCGGCCATGCGCTAAATTATACTGGATTTTCCTCTGGTGTCTGAGGGTTCGCAAATGGAGTGAGCAGCCATGTTTTCAATGTCACCTGATTAGAATAAGACCATTATATTATTACAGTATAAGCATTTGCCTGGTTAGTTGTCATCAGCACTCAAGTTGAGGGGGGATGTGAAATAAAAACGGTCAAAATCATCCCCCTTCTAAAACTGCCATCCCCCTTAACATCCCTTATGTCATTTTATCAATAAGCGTGGTATTACTGCAATTTCAACATTTAGTTTTGCGCATATTGAGTAAAATACTGTGGGCGAGGGAGGGGGCATGCAATGACATTTTTACCAAGTCACTGACACTGAAGTCACTGAAGCTGTGGGGATGCTAAAATTGTCCCCATATGATAAAATCCACCATCCCCCCTGATTTTCTTTTACAACTTGAGTACTTCTTCTTTCGTGTAACGTCAGAGGTCCAACTCGGTGTCGCGTAGCCATGCCCGCATCTCAGGTTCTAGGTCGAAGAGGCTGGCTTCCGAGGGTGGTCTATATAAGTTGAGTACTGGTTGACATGATCAAACGTTACAAATGCAACCTACCGAGAAGCCACCCTTCTCTGCCCTCTCCCGCTCACTTGGCTTAATTCAGCAGCTATAATTGAGCCGCTATCACAGGGCGTAAATACAAAGCTCATTCACCTGCGTTCAATTACAAGTATTTGGTATTTATAGACTTTAGTGCGTATGCAATTTTAAACAAGAGCAGCCCGTTTTATAAATAATGCATACGTCCGTTTAGAAAAATTTGCTTACGTGCAAGTCAAAGATGACGTTCAAGTACTTTTTTTTATAAATGAGGCCCCTGGTGTGATGGTGTTTTTACGAGGGTGTGTCTATAATCTTTCGTGTGCAAAATCAAAAAATCTGAAGTATCTCTATCTATAAAAAAATGTGTCTATTCTATCTAGTCTATGTTTGTGTTTAGCGATGCTCTATGTTTCTTGGTGGGTCTGTGTAGGTTTGGTTATGCAAGTGTGTGCTGCTGTCTGTGTGGGCGTGAAGGCGCATGTGTCAGACAGAAGGGCGGGCGTGTGGAGGCTGCGGGGAAGGAGAGTGAGGCCACCTGGTCCGGGGGGGGGGGGCAGAGAGGAGCCTGGCACGTCGGCTCGCTGCCCTGGCGCTCTCCAGACAGGTGACACCACGGCAGGACACCACCGAGCCTCGTTGTACCCCCCCCTCCCACACACACACACACACACACACACACACACTCTCACACACACAGATACACACACTCTCCCACACACACACACACACACACACACACTCTCACACACACAGATACACACAGATACACACACACACACACACACACACATGCACCCACAAGCGCACACACTCTCCCACACACACCTTCTCCAAGAGACCACAGCGATGCCAGGCTTTTACCAAGGCCACACACAGACACACACACACACACACACACACACACACACACACACACACACACACACACCTCCACAACACACAGACACAAGCACACCTTCAGGAGCTAACACAGGCTGCCTCATCTAGGCTAACAGTTTTAACATCAGACTTCTGCTATCCGGAGTTGACCATCAGATCCCAATCCTATCCTAGTACGTGCATCCACACCTGGCAAGAAACCTTGTGTGCGTCTCTCTACGGCCTCTCGTGACCACACTGTGTCCACCTTTTCTGTCACCCCTCACTGTATTGAATAGTCTGTACGCGCTTTTGGTAAGTAACTAAGTAAGTAAGTAAAGCTTTATTCATATAGCATCTTTCAATGCAGCTCAAAGTGCTTTACAACAGGATAAAAACAGGATAAAAACATTGTATGTTTTTTATCCTGTTGTAAAGCATAAAATGGATATAATAGCAGGGGAAGTATATAAAACAGTAAAAAGAAGGTAAAAATAAAATACAATAAAAGAAGAGAAACAAATGTAAGAAATAAATAGATACAACATTAATAACACGGTCTTATTGCTTACACAGTCTTTTTGGTGACCAGATGGGCTCTAGACTGGATAGAAGAGAGAACACAAAGCGACTTTTCACGTGTCTAGACCTCTACAGTTCATTCGTATGCGATCATCTTATTCGGATGACAAAAAGTGGGATTTAAGTGACGAGTGTAGACACGGTCTTAGACGGGCCAGGCAGAGAGAGAGATGTCTGCGTAATGCTTGGTTAACAGACACACAATTACTTTTTTTCAAATGCATACCAATCCATAAACAAACTGAGGACAACCCTTGCGAGAATACAGTATAATGTGGCAAATTCCATTCTGTTGTTTCTAGGAAAAACAACCCTTTTTTCTCTCACATTACTGAGGTCGGCGCACTCCGAAATTGCATCTGACCGTTTTCTGACAGGACAAGCTTCGCAAACAAATGAATCAGAGATGAAGTCCTACTTTAAGAGAGAGCCAGCTCTGGAGACCTACTAGGTTTGAAACATATCGTCACTTCACCTATGTTCTGCTTGTTTCTCTCTCGCACAAAATCAGCCACTTAAAGGCCTGACACCCCCTATCTGTTGCCACAGAGACACTGACACCGCTTTGGCTGCCGTCAAACTGAACCAAACTGAACCAAACTGAACCAAACTGAACCAAACTGAACCAAACTGAACCAAACTGAACCAAACCGATTTGGAGAAAAACGTGAGACCGAGCAGGAAGCACTTGAGCACGAAACGGCATCGGACGAATTGCGACTTACACACCCACACACACACACGCACGCACACACACACACACACACACACACACACACACACACACACACACACAGTGGAGATTGTAGCTGACGCACACGCACGCATACACGCACACCACCACACACACCACCACACACACACCTACACACACCTACACACACTAACACACACCTACACACACACACCTATACACACACACACACACACACACACACACACACACACACACACACTCCAACACCCACGCCTCCCTCCATTCCTCCATATGTATTTATTTCCTCCTAGAGAGAAGAGGGCGATCCAGGCAGTGATTTGCGGTGCTAATGTCCAATTCCGCCGGCTCTCCCTCCGCTGGTCTACCCAGGCAGACGTGTGTGCTCTGTTCCCGACGGGCGGCGAGTTGATGTTTTTCTCGCGCCATTTAGCCGCCCTTCAAAATGGGCGCCTGCCCGAATGCCACAGACTTATTCCTCTCTCCTCACTTTGGTTTGTCACCGGCCCCTCCGTTCCCTGCCACTTAGCTCTGATGGCTTTGGACAGGCTTGATCAGTGTGTGTCATTTGAACTACACTACAGTGTCTGTCTGTGTGTGTGTGTGTGTGTGTGTGTGTGTGTGTGTGTGTGTGTGTGTGTGTGTGTGCGAGGGGGATAGAGGAGGACACAAAGGCTGTAAATAAAATTATATTATTATTTCCCCTGTCCGATCATGTAGAAAAGGCAATTATGGTAATGCACAGCATGTCAGGGGGAATACGGCACAATTCTCTCTCTCTCTCTCTCTCTCTCTCTCTCTCTCTCTCTCTCTCTCTCTCTCTCTCTCTCTCTCTCTCTCTCTCTCTCTCTCTCTCTCTCTCTCTCTCTCTTGATTGATTGATTGATTGAAAACTTTATTAGAAGATTTGCAGAAGTAGGTACATGAAAGTACATATTACATACAAGGTCAACTAACAGGATAAAAACCCAAGAAAGCCACTGGCTTATTTCAATTGGGGTCCTTGATTCTCAATTCATCGTTGTGTATAAGTATATACACAGTATATACATATATCTCTCTCTCTCTCTCTCTCTCTCTCTCTCTCTCTCTCTCTCTCTCTCTCTCTCTCTCTCTCTCTCTCTCTCTCTCTCTCTCTCTCTCTCTCTCACGGTGTTGGTCTGCTGTATGCTAAGGCAAGATGGCGTTAAGGCCTACAGACTGTTTCGCTAAGGGCCAACGCAGAAAAATAAAAACTGCCAGACCGTTCCATATCAATCTGAAGAAAAGGGCAGATATTAAAGATCTCCTTTCCAGATGGTTCTAGTGGGTATTTCCTTTGTAAAAGCCAGAGGGGCATCCGGAATGTTCTCTCTCTTAACGGGAAGGAGGATCCTTGCTTGTTTCCTGGTTGCTGCATGATCCCCAGTAAGAGACAGTGATGGCATTATTTTGTATCTATTCGTTTATTTAAAAGGGACAATGGACAGTCATTGACTCTCTCTGAGTTAGCTGGGTAGCTAAATGACACCAGCAGTCCCTGGGCAGGTAAATCCACAGGGGAAATACGGCCTCAGATGTTATTATTTATTTATTATGTATTTATTATTTGTAATTTAAAACAGAACTACAGGAGGGAGAAAAAAAACATCCCAGAATGAACAGAAAATAAAAACATGACAAAAACATGACACAAACATTACATCCTAAAATAAATAAAAGAAAGAAAAAGGTTTTGGGTCTATGTGGGGAGTGGTCACATGATTGGTTATCTATCAGCCAACATTTCGGTTTTGATTTGAAGCCTGTCAGAGTGGGACATTGTTTGATAGAGCTGGGTATTAAGTTCCAGAAAGGTACATGTATTTGGGTAGCAAATACATTTTTATATTTAGTTTTATTTGACCATAGTACTGGCATTAACTATATTAGGTTAGCAAATGTATTTGTTATTATTATTATTTTATTTTTCTTAATAGATTTTACCTCTCAATATGTCCTGTCAGATACTGTAAATATAGTAAATGCCAAGACATTGTGAGGACAAAATAAATACTACCCAAATGTACTTAATATTGTTAGAATTGGAATGCCAGGACATATTGATGGCAGCTGCTGGACTGAAAAAATCAGGTGTAGTGCTGATGGCAGCTGCTGGACTGAACAAATCAGGTGTAGTGCTGAGGCACAAATATGTACATTTCTAGCCTGCAAACTGCGACACTTCAAATGAATGTGCAATAACACTATGTACAATATGACAACCCTAGTCGTCTATCTGTACAGTATAGTATAGTGGATAGTGTACATAGCCTTTAAGTAAACCAGCTCCTTCCCTTGTGTTTTTTTTTGTTTTTAGTTTTTTTTTTTCTTTCCTAGCACCAGGGGAGCCACCCCTCCTAAATGTCGTTGTTTGGTACCTGTACTATAGCAATGACAATAAAGACCATTCATTCATTCATTCATTCATTCATTCATTCATATTGAAAGGTTAAATAAATAATAAAATATATGTATATATGCAGACACAGACAGACACACACACACACACACACACACACACATCATTATCTCTTAAAAGGGGATCAATGCACCAACTGCCGTGATGAGACAAAGCAAAAACAGCAACACACCATCTACAGCCTTATTACATGAGTCACCTCCTCCCCCGCCTGGCGTTGTTGTCCTTTCCTCTTCTCTCAGACACATCCCACTTTATTACACACTAAACAGAGAAGGGGGCCTGTGCAGAGCAGGAGCTTGTTTTACACGGACCCCGCACACCCTCTCTCCTCTGTGCCCAGTGACATTGATTTGTGTTGTGGCCGATTCTGTGGAGTGGTCCTACTAAATTAATATCTGCTTTCCCTCCTTAACCGCTCTTGTAAAAGTCTACCCCCCCCCCCCCCACACACACACACACACACACCCCCCCCAACACCCCCCCACCCCCTACAACACTCCCACCCATGTGGAATAATCGACCATATGGCACAATACCTCCAGGGCTTCCAATAACTGGTGTGTCATTCTCGCTGGCCGAGAAAATTCATCTCTGCTTTGCGGAAACTTCCGGGACGGTGGTGAAGAACAACAACGGCACGTTTGCTATGCGCAGAGGCGCCCCGGGTTGTCTGTCCACAGGGTCAGGGTTAGGGTTCTGTCCACAGGGTCAGGGTTAGGGTTGTCTGTCCACAGGGTCAGGGTTAGGGTTGTCTGTCCACAGGGTTTTGGGTCGTATTAGGGCACACGTATAGGCTGGGACGGCATTGTCTTACGTGGAAAGGTGTCGTTGTCATTCTAGGAGGGGGGGGGGGGGCGACCACCGGGCTTCTTGACCTACCTTGGGCTATGTTCCAGGATTTCCAGGACTATTTCTCTCTCCTACCTTCTTTCTCTCAATCTCTCTCTCACACACACACACACACACACACACACACACACTCGCGCGGTGTCCAATGTCAAGTCCGTACTTATGCAAAGCACGCCCTACTTTGTTGTGTGGTAGTGTTAAAGCCTAAGGTTGTATAACACACTTTCCCTGTCATTTTGCGAGTACATTAGTTCGGGGGCCATGCTAGTGCCAAATTATGCTAATGGTCCTGCTGAAATGGGTCACATAGAGCATGCATAGTACATTAGCTTCAACCAATAGGGAGGGAGTCGCAGAGGGGAGGTGACAATCACAGAGGGGGGTTGTTAAGAGGTCTGTCATCTTCAACCACTCTTAACTCAGTCGGGGATTAAGTCATGAGCCATGTATGTGTGTATGCCTGTATGCCTTGTGTGTGTGCATGTGTGTGTTGTGTGTGTGTGTGTGTGTGTGTGTGTGTGTGTGTGTGTGCGATTGGAAGACTGAGATACTGAGAAGTGATGAAACAAATGTATTTATTCAATTCATCCTGCGATCCACCGATGAAACCAGTTCAATTGTGATCACAACATCATGACTGATGTCATCCACAGCAGTAAGTCATTGTAACATAACGTTAAACGCTAACCTGACCGCAAACACGACGTTAGCCACTGAAACATTAACGATAGCGAGCGTAGCTAACACATTAACCATCTGCAGACGCACCCAACGCGTACAGTAGCTTCAGGGTGATTGATGAATAACATATCACCTGTACACCTGTTTGACAATCACCAGCAGTGCAAATGGCAGCGCGAAAACATCGGCGACGCACTTTTAGATGAATTGAATCCGAAAAAAGTGTTGGAATGAAATAACTAAATTCATTGCAACAATGTCAATCAAAATTAAAATTTTCAAGGAGCAGGGGTGTCGGTCTATCGGAAATCTGCCACCTTTGGCCACCACGGCCAAATTCAGTTAGAAGTTCCAAACAACAACAATATCCTCCCTAATTACAATATAACCCCCCCCCCCCCCCGAAATGGACTCGCTGTGTTAGACGTTATCTGTCGTGGTTCTGCATGCACACACGATTCGAAGAGGCACCTTAGAACACCCCTGGCCAGTAACAACATGTTTGTATGCAAACCAAGTGTTGGGTATAGGACACTCCCCAATTTTTCAGAAAGCACTTTTTTCTGGAACAAAACAGCGTACGTGAAATGAAACATTTCTTTCAAGCGGGATCTCATCCCCTGATCCCTTCCGATTAAAACACAGTCGTCACAACCGTTAGGAAGCTTCTGCAAAGCTTGAGTGTTACCTACCAGACTACCAGACCTTTAATCTTGCAAAATGAACTTCTCGCAATCATTAATCTTTCTCTTCCACTCTTCGTCCTGCATTGCAGTGCTCTCTCCTTCTCCACCCCCACCCCCCTTCCCCCTTTGCTCTCCCCTTTCTTCTCTCTTGTCTGTTTGTCCAGGTTCCCTAGGAGCCGGCTTTGAGAGGGCCTAGCGATGGGTGCAGTCTATAAATCACCTTGCCCCCCCCCCCCCCACTGTCAACGCAAGGCTGTACTGAGACGGGACAATAGCCATTATATCATAAGGGCCGCAGCGCCGGGGCCCATCTGGCTCGTCTGTGAAACCACACAACCAAGAAGTCGTAACGGCGTGTTAACGTTAGCTAGCGTCATGCTAGCACAGCGCAGCACTTTAGGCCACCCATCTGGATCACTTTGGAGAAGCGCTACGGTTTTTAGCAAAAAAAGGTAATTTCCTTCCAGAAGCCTCTTGACTCGTCTAGCCGTATTTGAGGAACCACAAGCGACTACAACCCTTCTGACACGGCTATGACAGCAGCGCTCCGTGAAGCAGGTTCCAGGACCAGCCGTTGTTTAATCTGCACTGGGCCATCCTTCCTAGTTCCCTGTCAATGTTCAGGCTGGAGTCATGTAGAACTCATCTTTATCACTACTATTACGAGAGCGCTGTTTTTGCATTGTCTGCCTATACAATCTGCATAGCCTATCTATAGACATTCATGTTTTCTGTGGAAGTCTCCCTGTGAAGTCTCGCTGCATTCACCTCTGTCACACTCCTGACAGTCAACTTTGCTAACAATGGCTGCTCCCATCGCCTACCAACAACCAGTTTATAGATGTCCCTAGAGATGGATCATTACCATAAATCACTCTCTTTCTGTGGGGGGGGGGCAGGAGAAGAATTTGATCCAAGTTACCTCACTTTATGGCTGAGCATTTAGATTCGATTCGATTCGATTCAACTTTTTATTGTCATCGCAGAGTACAAGTACTACACAAACGAAATGCAGTTTAGCTTTCCCATGACATTTCCCATGACAGTTAGTTATTAACCAGGTTCTTGATTGGATACAACACTGCATTGATGTCCAATGATAACAGCCAATCAGGTGAGGATCTCTTCACAAGCGTTCACTCCTAGTGTCTTTCAAATGAAACCTGACAATGAACAAGAATCACTGTCACCAAAACATTGCAATGGTGGAGGAGGAGAGACAAAAGAAAACAAAGTGAGCTGTATAGGACTAAAAGGCAGCACAAGGGAGTGAATAGTGGTAAGAGGCAGAGAAAGAGAAAGAGAGAGAATAAAGTGAGGGATAGAGGGAGCAGGATGAACAGTCTAGAGAAGAGAGAGAGAGAGAGAGAGAGAGAGAGAGAGAGAGAGAGAGAGAGAGAGAGAGAGAGAGAGAGACAGAATGAGAGGGCAGGGGGCCAAAGGGGAGGTTCTGACCTCTCCAGTTCTGTCTAGCTGGGTCTGGTCTGGTTGCACAATAACCCATCAACCTTCCCTGTATCATCAGCCTCCCTTCTATACACAGGGCCCCGCAGCTTTGTACACTGCTGAGGGAACAACACACACACACACACACACACACACACATGCGCACACTCTCACACCCACATATATACACACAGACACACACACACACAGACACACACACACACACACACACCCACACCCATATACACAGACACACACACACACACTCACACACACACACACACACACACACACACACACACACAGACACACACACACACACACACACACACACACACACACACACACACACACACACACACACAGACACACACACACCTTCTTTCTGCAGGGAAAGCCCACAGAGGCTATGGATGAGACAGATCAGACCAGAACCACACACACACTCTACAAGTTACTGGCCATATCTAAAGACAATATACAAGAGAGATTTACACCCTGAATCTACTAAGAAAGGCCCAAATGAACACACATACAATGAACACACATAGTTGTAATTCAACAAAGTCAAGTTAAGGGCATGGAGGAATAAGGCCTTCATTTGATTCATTACAAACACATGATTTTTCCAAGATAACTCAAAAACGTGCTTAAACAGTGTTCCGTTTTTTAAACGCGGTTCCATGCGCGAGTTCAAATGTCATGTCACGTTATTTCAGCTCAAACGTTACTTCCTCTTGTGAAACCAGATTGTTCCGTGACGGACAAGAATCTGCGTTCGCTATCGACACACGAAAGGAAAAAAAACCTCTGGTTTTGTTTTTCGCAATTGATTGAACGCGGCCCGGGGTTTCAAAGACAAATAATCTGGCCGGTTTCTCTCCAAACTTGACAAATGATGAAATCTCAAACGAGAACAAGATGAACAATCCTATTGGGCCACACAAGGGGAGGGCTAGGGGGGGGGGGGGGGGGGGGGGGGGGGGGGCGGCGATGGCCGTGACAGAGGAATGACGAAAGGAAGATGGAGGGGAGGGAGGAAGACGCCCCCCCCCCCCCCCCCCGAGGAAGAGAGACAGTCAATCATCAACTGGCTTCTCAAAGAAGAAGGGAATCGATACCCGCAGTACATTTCAGATGTGTGTGTGTGTGTGTGAATATGTGTGTGTGTGTATGTGTGTGTGTGTGTGTGTGTGTGCGCTCATGTCTGTCTGTTGAGATTTCCCAGGGGCAGGAAAGCAACAGGGACATGACTCTTACTAAACCATCCATAATAGCTTAGGAGTAAGCAGAGAGAGAGAGGGAGAGAGGGGAGGGAGAGAGAGAGAGAAAGAGAGAGAGAGAGAGAGAGAGAGAGACGGGGAGAGAGGAAGCCATCATTCAACACAACATAATATGGTACCGAGGGCAGATTAGGGAGAGGTAGAACATTCTAGACGAAAGACTGCCCACCTCCCTGGCAATTTAACTTTTGCACATGCTCCAAAGCCGCCCCCCCCCCCCCCCCCCCCCCCCCCCCCCCCACACACACACACACACACACACACACACACACAATTAGCCACACACACGCGTACGCACACAACGCAAATGTTCTTGACGTCCTGACTTCCATCTCACGACTGAGCGCCTTGCTGGGGGGGGGGGGGTCCATGAGACGTGATAGAACGTGCCTCCCCCACCCCCCCCCCCCCCCCCCCCCCACCCCCTCCTTGATGAATGACACCGTAACTCTGAAATCCACAATCAATCTCTGCTTTAAAAGACACATCCGTCTTCGGTAATGTTGATGGGGCGGGGGGGTGGGGGGGAGACCGGGGTTAAAACAGGGGGGGGAATGTGGACTGTTCGGTTGACCTCGGAACAGTGAGGGGGGGGGAGTATGGGGGGGAGGCTGTACGTGTGTGTTTGTGCGTGTGTGTGGTGTGACTTGTCTGTTTGGGAGTGTGAGGGAGAGGGGGGGGAGGAGTGTGAGGGAGAGGAGGGGAGGAGTGTGAGGGAGAGGGGGGGAGGAGTGTGAGGGAGAGGGGGGGAGGAGTGTGAGGGAGAGGGGGGGAGGAGTGTGAGGGAGAGGGGGGGGGGTGTGAGGGAGAGGGGGGGGGGGTAGTGTGAGGGAGAGGGGGGGAGGAGTGTGAGGGAGAGGGGGGAAGAGTGTGAGGGAGAGGGGGGGAGGAGTGTGAGGGAGAGGGGGGGGGGGTAGGAGTGTGAGGGAGAGGGGGGATGAGTGTGAGGGAGAGGGGGGGGAGGAGTGTGAGGGAGAGGGGGGAGGAGTGTGAGGGAGAGGGGGGGGGGAGTGTGAGGGAGAGGGGGGAGGAGTGTGAGGGAGAGGGGGGAGGAGTGTGAGGGAGAGGGGGGGGGGAGTGTGAGGGAGAGGAGGGGGGAGTGAGTGATGCCTGTCAGCTTGCATCTGGCAGCAAAAATAAATTAGGCTTATGA